>NC_056748.1:1005792380-1006057380 GCF_019279795.1 Protopterus annectens
ATGTTTGAGGTCCAGGATTCTCCTAGTGAAGAACCTCTGTGGTCTTTCCAGCTGCTGCATGTCCTTTGTGACGTACATGCCGGAAGGGGCATTATACTCAGTCATAGGTCTTATAAGGGAAGAATACAGGGATGTTATGACCTCCTTGTCCCTGGATGAGACACCCATACTAATGAGGTGGGCCATGTAGAAAGCTTTCCGTACAATGGAGGAAACATGGTAGTCAAAAGTTAGATTGATATCAACCTGGGTGCCCACGTCCCTCACAACTGATTGCATGTTTATGACCTTGTTATTAATGTGATGATTTGTGGAGACATCACTCTTCCCAAAGGGGATGATGATGCATCTTTTGGCATTCAGTTTGAGGCCATGTTTCTGGCACCAGTCATTTGTTTGAGTTAGACCCTCTTGGAGGATGCCCACATCACTAGGGGAATTGATGACCACACCCAGCTTGCAGTCATTAGCAAACTTGGTCAGCCATAGTCCACTGGCTTTGGCCTTCACCTTGGAGACGTATATCCCAAACAACAGAGGCCCCAAGACTGATCACTGGGATACACCACTCATTACAGGTCTACTGCTTGAGATGGCGTCCCCTATTTTGACTAGGTAGGTTCTATCAGTGAGCCAGTTTGCCACCCATCTGGTAACATACAGATTGATGCCTAGTTGAGAGAGTTTATCTATTATACCTGAGTGGGGAATATTATCAAATTCTTTGGCCAGGTCAAGGTAGGTGGTGTGCACCATCTTCCCCTTGTCCATGGCTTTGGTGGCTGTCTCAAAGAAGTCAACCAAATTTAACAGGCATGACAAAACCAAACTGTGTGGGAATGGAGCATTTGGAGGTTGCCAGTGCCCTTGATAATATAGTCCATGATAATCCATTCCATGACCTTGCATTTCAGGCTAGTTAGGCTGATGGGTCTATAATTTCCTGGATCGGTGGATGCTCCATCTTTGTGCAAAGGGATGACAGTGGCTGTCCTCCACTTGGCTGGGACAAAGCCGGTACTCTAGCTTTGGTTGAATAGGGTGCCTAATGGTGCTGGAAGTTCCTAATGGAGTTCTTGTAGGATGCAGCCTGGGATGTTATCAGGTCCCATGTTTTGCCTTTGAGAGGGCAGTGATGACTTGCTCCCTAGAGATAAGGGGAGGGGTTCAGGTACTGAGGATATCCTGATTTACTGATGGGAGGGACAGAGGGGTGAAGTTTTCACTGATCCAGTCTGCCAGCAAGTTGGCTATATCTATGGTGTTTGTGTATGTGGTGTCTTTGACCAACAGTTCTGAGCAGATCTGAGTGCTTCCTTTGAGACTGTGGACATATGTGAAGAAGGCTTTATGATTGTCTTTACTAGATGTGGTCAGTTTGGACTCAAAGTTTGCTTTGGAGGATTTCACTTGTGGTCTTGTTTGCTTGTTTAGGCTAAGGAGAGATTGCTTCCAATTAGGCATCTGCTCCTTCTTGGTCCTGGACAGCAATTTTTTTCCTTTTATTAAAGAGTTTATTTATTGCAGATGTCCACCAGACAGGTTTACTCTTCCTTGAGGAGGAGGATTTTGTCCTGTCAGGCAGGAGATATTGTCTTCAGATACTAACATACAAGTATATGATCAATATTTCTTAGCCACTGCTTCCCTGCAGTATTTTCTTACCATGCATTTGTTCAAATGCATACTAGTATATGAATTCTTAAAGTTTGCTCATCTTCCCTTTACTGTCACTTATAAACACAAAAAGTTTTATCGGAATTTTTTTGTAAATATTATGCTTTGCATGTAACAGTCTCAAAGTTCATTTAATCAGAATTTGCAGACACACAGGACAATATAGCAAGCCTTGGAAGCTTCCATTTCCTAAACTGTTCAAAAGGTGTGTTTGATACTTTTCATTTAATAATTCTAAACATACAAGGGATGATTCAAAAATGTAGACAAAAGTAATACGGAGGGAATAATATTGGTTATTTCTCACTAAAGTATGTGCAGGACATTCACTTCGCAATCTGCCCCCTACCCCAACCTCTACTTTGACTTGAGTGTGGTGCCTTAATTACTTCAGCCATCTTGTATGTGCAGGTATAATTGTAAAATAAATTACCTTCTCATACAAGTTCTATACCAATAAATATTTCCTAGCTTACACAAACTGCTGGCATGTAATTTAAGTACTACTTAAATACATTCCATACTAAATGAAAATATAGAAATACAAATATTTTTTTTCTTTCTGTACATGAACAACTAGTTATAAATGTAATCATGCCAGTGTATACCTGTGGTTTTCAGACATATAAGTACAGATTATTTTTTTACCCATGTATGCATTACATTTGTATTTATAGAATTATGTTATCACTTAAATTCCCATATGTTTGTATTTAGATCCAGCTCTGTCTATAGGTATGTTTATGCTTTATTTTACATTACTACAATAACATTACCAAAACACTTTGGCAGGTACACTCATTTATTCTATCAAACACCTTCAATTATCCAACCTTGTTATATTTTATAGCTATGTTCACCCTGTTAAATACACACCCCCCCAAATTAAATTTCTGCTTACTAAAGAACTCTGTCCTTCTTGCCTCTGCCTGGTCTACCCACTTAGCCTATGCTTCTTCAGGTTGTCATATCTGTGATGGCACTGCTAGCCAGAGTGGATGATTTCTCTCAGTGTTTCCAGGTGCTTACCCAACTCCTGGCAGATACTGATTTATTTCTAATTAGTACCTTCAGTGTACATCTCAGTCTTTTCCAGCTATGACTCATTCAGAAGGAAGGCTATGATTTTGGCCTCCTTATTGGGCCCACTTTGAGGAGGAAGTAGCAGAATGAAAAAAGTATAAGCAGAGCTGTGTTTCATAGGTTTAGAATCACTGCCTCTTGAGTTTGATACCACATCAACCAAACCCAGGTAACCACCAGTGGTATTAGAACATGTATTGTTATTAATGACAAGTTTGGTTTAACCAAAAATTATTTATCATATACAATTTTTAAAAGGAACACATCTGCATTTCATTTATTAGGTGCATAAAACAGTAAACAATAATCATTTTATTATTTTTTCTTACTTCAAACTGCTGTTGTTACTGTACCTTGCCTCAGCTATCTTTTTAGAAATATTAACTCAAATGTCATTTATTCCTTTGTAGTAGCATCAGAAATATTTTATTGTATTTTTTGGGGGTGGGTTAGGTGCACAAATACATACACCTGTGTGTGTATGATGACCAACATGTGATGTTGGGAGTTATTGCCAGCTATGCCAGGAGAAGTAGGGCAGTGGATGAGTAACATAGCTGGCAGGAGTTTTGTAAATAATTATTTGTAGTTTGTATATCCAACTGATCTGTACAGATCTTTCTGGTGAAAATGAATTTATAAAGCTGCTTGCATTACAAATGTACCAACAGTGGGTCCTGCTGGACAGAAAAAAATACACCTGTATGTCAGACTATATTGTAACTGTTGAAATTAATATACTGAAACAGAGGATACTGGAAGAGAAAAAGGTTAATCTTAGTCCAGCTAACTTTGAAAAATAGTTTGAAATTAAATTACTTGGTTTAGGCCATAAAGATTGTATCTTACAGCTCTGATTGCAGAAAGAGACGAAATGTCTGTGAAAACCAGGACTAGAAATCCTACTGCATTGTCCTTCGGGGTGGACTAATTGATACCCTGAAATGGTGGACTTTTTTAAATGGTTCTACACCTTCCAGATGCTATAACACAGCTCAACAAAGCTCTATCTGAGTGTATGGTAACACATGTGCTAAATTCTGGTTCAGTTTCTAGCAAAGGGGTTAGTGTGGGAACCAGAGTCACAGGACCAGATGTATGTGATGTCATTCTGCAATCCAGCACTGAAATGATGTTTTAATACTAGATTAATCAGTTTTTGAAACCCGACAAAGAACTATTACTCAACCACTTCATCTTGCCTTGCTTTAGTAAGTAACCAGGAAATTGTAATTTTGTAGATCAGTCAGGAAAATATAGTTAGATTAGTGAAGCAGAGTTTTTCTGTATCTGTGTGAATCTATCCATCAGTGTTATTTTTAATATTTCCTGTGATTGAAACTCTGGTGTTTATTGTAAATAGATTTTTAGTATTTTCATGTTCTTTTATTATTTATTATTAAACATATTTAAACTTTTCATTGTGGCTGGTCTTTTAGAAAATATGTTAACCTTTGACAGTTTTGTTGACACTGTGGCTGCTTCTGAATGCCTTGCTGCATTGGTTAAACACTGCCATTTGTATTAGTATTGATTTTAATAAGTATAATTGGATACCCTGGTAAGGGCCTTAGAGTATCTGAACTTGGAGTGTTCTAGTTCTAGTGGCAGTATCTACCCCATAGTCTGGGCAGAGGGGCCATAGCTGGTAAATCTTGCCAGCCTTTCCCAGGTTGTGTGTGTGTGTGTGTGTGTGTGTGTGTGTGTGTGTGTGTGTGTGTGTGTGTGTGTGTGTGTGTGTGTGTGTGTACACGTGTCTGAAAAATCAAATCTTAAAGAGTGTGTATGTGAGCTACTTGGAGCAAGGACACAGAAGACTGGTTTCACAGAGAGAGAGTATTGGAAAACTTTGCTTGGAACACTCAGCTGAGGACTCAACAATACACCTGTGGTCAGTGTGGAGTCTTATTTGGGGCCTGGTGAGAGAGAGAGGAAACCCAGTCCCAGGATGGAAGTGTGTTCCCTGTGTGCTCTTAAGGGAAATTGTACTTGGTGCGGAGAGCTACATTTGGAAATACAGTGTGTATATTTATTCATCACACAACTTTTACAAACAATCAAGTGGCTTTAGTTGAGAAGGTTTGCCAGCTAATGTTAGATGGGCAGAGATTACACTGCATTGTCATGCAAACAGTAATATCTATAACTTCATTTTGTTTTCTATAAATATCTTCAAATTTGAACATATCTTAGCATATCCAAGCATATCCATACATTCCTGAGGCATACTGTTGAATGCTGAGGATTGCTGTGAACTCTGCAGCTGTCTGCAGTGCATTCACATGAACCACAGTCTGCATTCATTTGTGAGCACCCAAGAGTGATTTATGTCCATAAGTTACCATACACATTTGTGTACTACTGCTATTTATACAGATAAATGTAAAGCAGCCTTATTGTATATAAAACATGTAAATGGACCTGAATTTTCATGACATAGTTGAATATCACCACATCAACTTGTAATTACTCACGTTTGGTGACAAATGTTTCAGGAAACCCTATACTTCTTTAAGTATGGCAACATATTTAAAAAAAATTAATATGAAATGCTTAAAAATAATTTAAAAACAATGACCTACATTAAAAATATATTTATTTTACTAATTTTATGGACATACTATTATGGTTATAATGAATAGTGTCAAACTGTAATTTGTAAGTGGCAATCAGTACTTGAGCAATAGGAATGATTAATGATCACTAATAAAAAAAGTCATTACTTTGGTGTAATGTTCTGATTGTCCATGCATACATTCTGAAGTAGTAAGAATGTGTTGTTGGATGAATATGCATGTGTACTTAACTGAAGATTTCCAAGTGTTACTGCAAAATAAAACATGACAGTATTATGAATACATGAATTAGTAGGGGCTGCTTGCTTTAGTGTTGCAGCTGCTGCTGCAGACATTAGTATAGCCTAAATTTACTTTGTTAGAGTGAGATTTTGTATGTGCAGATAATTATTTGGTTTGTGTTACCCTTTTCATAGGAGCATGGCAGTCATGCATGGTCATTGCTGCATTGCTTACCTGATTAATGTTTTTGTGTATAGCTGTGGCCTTTTTTCATATGTAATGATGATGCAAAATGGGCAGAGAAAGGACAATTTCAGTCATGATTATAACTGCATCCTCATATGGGAAACATCTTTGTGGTAAAGGAGATCCAAGCAAGTCAACAGGAACAAAGCCTGGAAGCAAGTTGTGACTGATATTAATGGTGGTTGAAACTGTTCATTATCACAGTGCAAGTAGAGGGCAAATTTCATGACAGGACATGCTAGAAGCAAGGTGAGGCAGAATGCAATTGCCTGGACAAGTCCTGGGAAGGGGCTCCAACAATTATTCTATTAACACCAGTTGATGAATACCTTCTCTCCATCCATGGGGATGACCATGACACAGACAATGATGGCACTAGAAGAATCTGAGGTGGTGTGAACACTGGCTCTTGCAGACATCTGCAGCAGCAGCAGCACTTGTATGCACAGGAATGTTGGTTTAAAAAGCAGTAACATGTTCGTATTGAGAACTGAATGCTGACAAGAAATAATTACATTATCCCCATGGCAATTACTATTAATAGATACAACTTCAACATTAACACAGAATGACAATATGCATGGTAAGTGTCCCTACCCAGCTCCTTAATCAGCAAACAATAATGTATCCTATTTCTTTATAAGTAATATTTTCAAATACTTTTTTTACAGGGTCAATAGCAGAAACAAACAGTTGTACTATACCAATAGAACTGGAAGATATTACCAATATGTCCAGTGTTGATGATGATCAGTAGTGTAGCTAGCATGGGTCAAGAGGAGCAACTGCCCTGGGTGCAGAGTGTTGGGAGAGTGCTATCAACCAATAACAATCTTTCTTTAATGCAATACCAACTTTAAAAAGCCAGTATTGATTTGCAGTCAGATCTGAGCACTGTATTGCTCTGTGTGTGGTTGAAACTGCAGCAACTGCTTGCTACATTGTAGCATTTTCTTTTCTTTTTACTAAAACCTGAGCACTGTAGTGCTGTGTGCAAGAAGGGTATAAATCTTTGCAACTGTTTGCTACATTTGTAGCTTGCATTTTGCTACCATTTAAAAAGATGAATTTTTTTTCTTTAAAACAAAAGATGGGCACTATAGTGCTCGGTGCAGGCAGGGTATAAACTGTAGCAACTGTTTGTTACATTTATAGCAAGGCATGTTACAATGCAAGAGCTGGGGAGGGGGAGTAGATCTAATGGTAAGAAAGCCCTTCCATAGGTATCATAGGACATTAGAAGGCTATTGGCCCCAAGGCCCTTACAAGCCTAGCCAAGAATTTAGCCCATGTTCCAACATGTCAGCACCCTATGCCACTATCCAGCAGGGACATAAGTGGAATCCCAGGGGTGTATTTTCTGTTTCCCATTCAGTTATCCAGGTTGTGCTTAAAAAGGTTTAATGAGGTATTTTGCTTTACGTGGAGAAGGAGTCTATTCCACAAAAGGTGGAGTCTCTGGGACACAAATCTATCCCACCAACAAGTCCTATTCATGTCACAGACCAGGTTGAGGTCTCCCGTGTAGGTTACTTGAGTGGAGCTTGAGCTGCAGATATGCAGCAGTTCCATCAGGGTGGGGTCTGAGATTGCTTTGCATGCCAGACATAGGTCACCTCTGAGGAGTCTGTAGGAAACTGAGTAGAGGGACAGGGCTTTTAGCCTATCTGTGTAGGGTAGATGTTTCAGGATGAGGAATCTCTTTGGTCTCTCTAGCTGCTGCATGTGCTTTGTGAGGTACATGCTGAAAGGGGCATTGTATTCAATAATTGGTCTTATAAGAGAAGAACACAGGGATGTTATGACCACCTTGTCCCTGGATGAGATACCCTTACTAATGAGGAGGGCCATGTAGATAGCTTTCCACACAATGGAGGCAATATGGTAGTCAAAAGTCAGTTTGCTATCAACCTGGGTTCCCAAGACCCTCAATACAGATTGCGTGCTTAGTGCCTTATTATCAATGTGATCATTTGTGGGGACATCATTCTTCCCAAAAGAGATGATGATGCATTTTTTGGCATTCAGTTTGAGGCCATGTTTCTGGCACCAGTCATTTGTTTGGGCGAGACCCTCTTGGAGGATGTCCACATCACTAGGGGAATTGATAACAGCACCCAGCTTGCAGTCATCTGCAAACTTGGTCAGCCATACAATGTAGTGATTGGCTTAATACAGTGAAGTGTTTTTTTTTTTGTTTGTTTTTTTGAAGAGCTGAGGGAGTGAAGTGCTGGTTCACAGTACTGGCCTAGGGCACTGGTGGAACCTGTTATACTTTTGTTGATGATGAGGATGAGGATGATGATGATTAAATAGTTATAAAGCAGCCTGAAGAAAGTTGCTGCAGTCCTCAAGTTAAATGGCAGGATGTCACTCTGCACAACATATCAGTAGGAAGTGAGAGTGCATCACAAGGTCAAGCACATGCTGACATTATGAAATGGTTGTACACAGAGAAAACCTGTGTACCTCAATATCAGTATCCAAACCCAGATTAAGACCGAGGATGATGGCAGACATTCAGAGGTAACAGCATCCACAGTGATACTTTTACAAAGGAGAACCAGGCACAGACATTTGTTACAGCTACTCCAAAGGCACAGCAACATTTTTGGGGCCCAGATCATTGCACATACCTCTCAACTGTCCAGATTTTCACAGAATATCCAGATTTTTGCCTCAGATTTTTGGTATGTTTCTCAAAATATTTGTGGTTTTCTAGATTTTTGTTGAAAATCAGTGAGGTCTAAATGCACTATGTAACGACAGGCATTTGAGTTTTAGACTTAATATACTTCAAAAAATGCATGTCAACACAAGACCTTTTATTCTAACTTTGTAAGTTTATAAGGCAATATTTAAAATGTGCCCCTATTTCTGGGGCTTTACCCCTATTATTTTTTATTTGCCCAGATTTTTTGTGCCAAGAGGTTCAGTGATACTGTTGACTGGAAATGATTCGAACCCTCCAGGGTATGGGTGAGGATTTCCACAGTAGGGATGATGTCATGATCACACTGATGTGTATATGCTGGCATGCCAAGCACTTATGGCCACCTGCATTTGTACACTAGTTAGGCTAACCAGACTCAAGTAGGACTCAATCTTGAAAGGGTAAGAAGACAGGATACTTGTATAGACATATGGGAACAAATCATGTGAGACTACAGGTGAGGTGCTTCTCAAGAAAGTACTGTAATTCGTCAGTGTTACAAGCACAATAGAATTTATGCAGGCCACATCAGCATTCATGTAGACTTACCAGAACCTCTCATTTGAGGTTCCCATCACATTCACACAGCACTGTCAGATCAGTGTCTGCAGGATCACCTCTATCAAGTAGGTCACAACATCGTACAAATTTGCCATCTAGCTCTCACAACAGCCCCTCTTCAAAATCACTTCCACTATCATTTAATCTATCTTTAGGAGATGTGTATGGCTCATTTGAACTTGAACTGCTGTGAATCAGCTGTGACATTTCTATTACTTGCAATTAGACATTTCAGAAATGCAGGTGAATGTTTAACTCGAAAGAAGATAAGTTATTTTAAAAAATGGGGCGAGCCCTAGAACATTTTTCAACCAAATGCTTTTCATCCTTGTAATGATACTGCTTAAAACCTCATGGAAACTATGGAAAAAAATCTGTATGACAAAACAAGAGATTGCTGTCATTAACACCAATGCTCTATGCACTACCATTCTTAAAGCTGGAACTTAGCTACAACTTCAAATGCACAAGTTCTCATGGAAAACTTAATTAGAAAATAAGAGATTAAAACGAGTATCCTGACATGTAAACAAACACTGCTGCCATATCACCCTCACCATTGCACAAATGAGGATACCTTTTTGTTTCTAAAGTCACAAATTATTGTTTATGGTAAAATAAAATAATCTGATGTGTAGTATCTCAACAAACAACATACATGAATTTGAGAAGAAATTGCATAACATGAAAAACAATGCAATATGTTTTTATTCAAATGCAAGGTATGAACTCGTGTCAAATACTGAATCAACAGTTTTTACTAATCATACTACATGAGGACATTCAGTATATGCATATGTATGTACACCACTTCAGCAGATTTTATTCTGCAAAACAGATAAAATTGTGATTATTTCTTGATGCCTTACAACATCACTGAACAGGAATCAATGACTACACAGGCATGACTTTTATAAACAATAATATGAATAGCTGTTCTGAAATTAAAAAAAAAATTAAAATGAAAGAGAATGTCAGATGAACAGTGATAGCAGACCGTGCACCACACAACATAGCTCACAAATATCACTGCAGGCATCAATTATAGTCTATGCATTTTTTACAAGAAAGGAAATACAACCTCAATCTCATGGTCCATAGTTCTGGACTAGATGCCACCTCTTTACCAGTGCAGCCATATGCCATGCATGAGCCTGCCACTTGGGGTCCCTTACTACAGTTGTCAGCTGGTCATCATTACTCATAGTGGGACTGGAACTGGGAGCTGCTGTGACAGCATGGGTCACTTCACCACCAGACCTGTGCATGATCATGTTGTGCAGAATGCAACATGGAACAAGAGTAAACATCCTGCACACAGTAGATGTGTCATACTGAAGGGCAAACTTAGACTCATCCAAGCACCTGAAAAGACTCTTAAGGAGGCCAAAGACCCCCTCAATGACAATATGGGTCTAGGACAGGGATGTACTATAGGTCTCTTCTGCAGGAGCTATGGCTCCAGTGGATATGCAGCATCACCTAAAAGAAAAAAAAAACACAGAGAGAAAAGTGGGGGTGACAAAAAGTACAGTTTTGTACCTACCATAAATGTAGATGTTCGAGTGCTAATACAGCTGCAGTAATCACAGATGGGTTTTCAGCCGTCAGGCGGTCCCTCGGTCGGCCGAATTCCAAAGTCTTGGTCCGGCGTCGGTTGTCGTCACTTACTCTTCTGATGTCAGTGAGGCCAGAGTATATAAGACACAGCCGACGCCATGTTCTTCAGTCTTTTTTGCCGCGCGGTGCCCGAAGCAGAAGCAGTTCGCAAGTGCCGGTCGGCCAGCTCCTGAATTACGAAAAAATTGGAAACCGAAGTCTTCATTAAAGCTAAGTACCCCGTTGGGGAAACTTTTCTTGCCTCAGACCGATGTCAGAAAAAGTTAATAATTGTATTTCTTGTGGGAAGCAAATACCGCATAAGGATTTCCATTCCCTTTGCATACCTTGTTTGGGCCCAGACCACGACGTCTCGGGCTGTCGCTTTTGCGCTACCTTCAATAAACGCACTATTAAGCGTCGGGCGGAGTTCGCCCAACACTACTTTGGTAAAGCTTTTGATTATAAAATGTCGTCGGATACTCCGACTACCGTTTTGTCCAAAAAACGCAAGGAAAAGGACCGACACGTGAGGCCCGTGGTCCCCGCCGACACCACGCCAAAACAGGCTACACGTGGTCCGGTTCTCAGCGAGACGCCTTTGCAGTCCCTGACTACCGACGACTCTCCTTTGACGGTGTCTTCTGTACTCGAGACCGCTGGGTCCTCGGCCCTTTCCCAGACTACTACCGAAGCCCCTGCTAATGTAGAGCCTACTAATGTGGACAGGTCCACCTCTACCCATGGTGTATTTAGGCCCTCATCTTCCTTTTCAATTAGGGCCTTCACTAAATCCAAAGCAGCCAGGCATCCCACGAGACCTGTTGCACAGGGCCCATCTTCAGGACCCATGCCTAAAAAACAGATGCTAAAAATGGCTGAGGATTTAATTACTCTTATCAGAGGTTCTCATCCCCCTCCTGACAAGAGACCCAGAGTGGAGGAAGATTCTCCCTCTTCTGATCAGGGATCCATTTTATCAGAACATTCTGATGCAGAGGAACACTCTTACTCTCCTTTTGAGGATTCGGATGCAGAACAGTCCATTCCTTCGGTATCCCCTCCTGAGCATTTTTCCTTTGGGGAAACCTTGCACACCTTGAGGGAACACTTCCATTGGGAATGCCAAGACTTTTCAGATTCCAAGAAAAGACTTAGGGAATTTCTTTGGTTACCTCAACACAGACCTCTGGCTATACCCCCTGTTCTGGACATACTGGATGATGTCTATTTGGAGGCTTGTCTTAACCCTGATTCTCTGCCTCCTGCGCCAGTCAAACCTGATAGATATCACAGAGTACCCAGCTCTCACCAATTTCTCTTCAAAGGCCATAATGCTGACCCTGAAACCATTTCACAAAGCCCCAAGGGATTGAAGGCCTCCACTGCCAAGAATCCACTTCCTGCAGAAAGAGAATCCAGATCTTTAGAAAGGTGGGGTAAAAAGGTATATACCTCGTCCACCCTAGCCATGAGGGCCTTAAACTGTCAGTTTCATATGATTAAATATCAACAGTACCTGTTATCACAATTAAGGAACAAAATGTCTCAACCTGAACAACCAGATTTAAAAGAGTTACAGGATATGATGCATAGTGCGGAGCAAGTGGGTAAACACACCTTACAATGTGGTTATGATGCCCTAGAGGCTTCCAGTAGAGCAGCTGCTACAGGATCAGTCATTCGCAGACATGCCTGGCTTAGGGAACAAAATTTGCCTGATCATGTGAAAGCTAAACTTCTTGATGCTCCTTTACAAAAGGATGTACTATTTGGTACTAATGCTGAGGAGATACTATGGAAAATGGAAGAAAAAGCCAAATCTATGCAAACTGTCAAAGCTTTCTTACATGTTTTAGCAAAAATTGGCCCTCATAAAACTGGTCCTTTCCAGCCACTGACAAGCCCCAAAGAGGTAGATACAGACGCACAAGGGGCAGAGGGCAATCACAAGGATCATATAGAGGCAGACAATGGCAAACTCCAGCACCAAGAGGTGGTGAAGACAGTGCACAACAATACAGGAAGCAAACCCAATGACTCCCTCATTTCCATGCCAAGCAAGTCTCAGCTGGCAGCACCTTTGGGAGGGAAACTAGCATTATTTGCAAGCAATTGGCATATTGTCACAACAGACAAATGGATACTGGACATTATAAACAGAGGCTACAAATTTCAATTTCACACTCTTCCATGAGAGGCATGCCAAACCTGCCACAAAATCAAAGGGCAGAGGCACAACTGCAAATTTCAAAGCTCATAAACATGAGAGCTATTCAAAAGGTACCTACGCACCAACAAGGTCAAGGTTTTTATTCAAGACTTTTTCTGGTACCAAGGAAAGGAACCGACTGGAGACCCATTTTGGACTTATCCATCCTAAACACATTTCTACTCGTACCAAAATTCAAGATGCTCATATTACAGCAACTTCTTCTCATGCTGGGCAAGGAGTTTTGGCTGGTAACATTGGACCTCAAGGAGGCATACCTGCATGTCCCAATCAGACAAAGCTGCAGAAGATACCTCAGATTTCTTGCAGGTTCAATCCACTATCAATTCTCTGCATTGCCCTTTGGCTTATCTACTGCGCCCAGAGTATTCACAAAGTGCCTGGCATCAGTGATTGCCTACTGCAGACTTCAAGGGATACAAATTTACCCTTATCTGGACGACTGCCTGATCCAAGCGGACAGCAAACACATACTTCTGGAACATCTGGCATATGTGACACGGTTACTGCTTTCTCTGGGATATACAATCAACAAAGAGAAATCAAGGCTAACACCATCTCAGAAAATAACCTTCCTGGGTGCCAACTTGGACACAAACACCCAGATGGCATATCTTATGCCAGAAAAACAGGGGCAACTATCTCAGTACTTCAAAACACTAGCAAAAAGTACCAGGCTTACTGCAAGGAAAATCCTGCAGGCTCTGGGATTCATGGCATCTTGCATTCTTCTAATCCCATGTGCAAAGCTGCATATGAGGAAACTTCAATGGTACCTAAAAAATCTATGGTCTCAACACAGTCACAGTTTGGAAACAATTATACCAATAATTCCATGTTTGCAAAAGGAATTTCTATGGTGGGCCCAAGCATGTCAAGTAAACACAGGCCTTCCATTCTGCAAGCCTCAAGCAAAACAAGTCATAACCACAGACGCCTCAGATTACGCCTGGGGGCGCACATGAAGGACAGGTGCATTCAGGGCAGATGGTCCCAAAAGGAAAAGCACCTTCACATCAATCAAAAGAAATGCTAGCAGTAATAAATGCAATTACAGCTTTCAAGGACTTCCTGCATCCAGGACAATTACTGATAAGAACAGACAACACCACAGTAATGTGGTACATAAACAAACAAGGAGGAACACATTCATACCCCTTGTGCAGACTAGCCATGACTCTTTGGAACTTGGCTCTGGAAAGACAAATCGAACTTCAAGCACAGTACTTGCCAGGACTGGAAAACACACTGGCAGACACTCTAAGCAGAAATATGACAGATCCACACGAATGGAAGTTACATCCTCAGGTGTTTACAGAAATAATCCAAGCATGGGGGAGGCCAGACATAGATCTTTTTGCCTCCCACAGGAACCATCAATTGAAAAAGTTTGGTTCAAGGACCTTTCATCCAAAGGCCTGGAGAGTGGACGCCCTTTCATTCAGTTGGACAGCATGGACAGTTTACGCATTCCCACCTTCGGTTTCCAATTTTTTTCATAATTCAGGAGCTGGCCGACCGGCACTTGCGAACTGCTTCTGCTTCGGGCACCGCGCGGCAAAAAAGACTGAAGAACATGGCGTCGGCTGTGTCTTATATACTCTGGCCTCACTGACGTCAGAAGAGTAAGCGACGACAACCGACGCCGGACCAAGACTTTGGAATTCGGCCGACCGAGGGACCGCCTGACGGCTGAAAACCCATCTGTGATTACTGCAGCTGTATGCACGATGAACATCAAAGGAAAATGGTTCATTCTTCAGCAATACATTAGTTAAATATAATAGGAAAAAAATAGCTTAGTAACAGATGACTACTGAGCATGCTACCATGCAGGAAGAGGTGGTACAATGAGCTAGTGTGCTAGATATAGGAATCATGTGCACTGCCAGGATGCTGGGCAGGGACACTGATGATGCACCACTATGCATCACACACTACCTGGCAATTGATGGAATAGTAGCCCTCCCTATTATGGTACTACTAACCCCGTAGAGCAGAAGGGGCCCTAATTGCAACATGAGTGCAATCTATCACACTGAGTACCTTAGGGAAATGTGCCACTGCTACCTAATAAAAGGCACTCATTTTCTGGCTCAGTCCTGAGGTGTCACCAGGAAACAGAGATACTGGTCCACATGTCCCAACAGTACATCCAAGAACTGCTGAAGTATCCTTAAGGCAGAAGCTGGTGAGGTTCTCAATATGTCCCCCGTTTGTCTCTGACAGGTCCTCATGCCATGTATAATGAGGGCTATACATACCTCAGTGTCCACAGGGATAAGAAGTCCACACATTCCTCCAGTAACCCTATGGGGGTCACACATACTCACTAAGACCCTTATAATGTCCCTGTCCATTTTGAACCTATCCAGTATTTCCTGAACTTATACTGAGTAATTCTTTGCTATATCTCTGTCTTCCTGGCTGGTGATAACTACTGAGCACAAGTTGTTTTATCTCAACCAAGACAAAATACACACATCTAGAAATAACAAGGCTAGGAACAAATCACATTTTCACAGATTGCAAAGTAGATAGGACTGGTGTGACTCCACTTTACATAACATATCTGCAGACAGTGCTGAAAAGCGGGAAAATTCCATTATATGTAATAAACAGTCAAGGCGACGCCTCATTAGTATACCCTGCATTACATAATTTCTCATTAACATCTCAATAGGAATTCATTTGCATATCCTTTCACAGCCAATGTGCATTAGCATAAGTAACAAGTGCAATTCTAAACATACCAGCCATTAGAATGGGACCTAGGCCATGGCTGAAAAACGTCAGCCTGGTTCACCCACCTACTTAGTTAACAAATGTAAAATAAAATACACAAAATAAACTTGCAAAGTACTTATATTATTGGAGTAACATATAGTGCAAGATACCTTCCAAATCCTAACTTTGAACCTATCAGCTTAAAAAAACATGAACAGGAAATCAATACAAAATAGACAGCATCAATAAAAGTTAATTTGCCCTTACCTACAAACAATGTGCAGCCAAATCTCCAAGCATACAGTCAAATGGAATCATGCACAATTGATAAATTAGCAGATAATATATACTGTTTTAACCACAGCACAGATCATGGTCAAATGAGGCCCTAGGCAGAATACTGTATCGTCGCCTCCCCTGTTCCCCTCACCCATTCCAGTGTCTTATTACTTGGCTATTTCTCCTCATCTACCATAAACACTGTTCAAGCCAGCCAGTCTACAAACTATTTCTTTACTTCGACAATGATTTCAGACATTTTGATTTAATTTAAAACTTTTATTTCAAATGTTGTATCACAAACACTGATAGCTGTTTGTTAAACAAACCAATACAGTCCTACAATGAAAGCAGACTTAGCATGAGCAGTAAAATCTCTGCCTTTGAAACTTACATTCATTGAAATGCCATTGAAAACCATATTTGAAGAAAATGCATCTGGCCAGTGGTGAATTAAGTTTCCCCTTGTGCTATTTTCAAATCATAGGCCCCTTGCACACAATTTTAGGACCATGCATATATGCATGTGTTTTTTGAGTCAGCTTCTTGAGTATAGTAAATTATATTCCTTGTATAATACAGCATCACTTGCAAGAGTGTGTTATAAATTTGTAGCTTTGAACATTTTCCCAGTAAACAATGAAACAAAACATATGAAACAATAATGACAAAACTATTAATTTCAGAGCATTTCAACCATAAAAGGCCACTTACACTCCTGTCATTACAATCTACTAATATCGCTCAATATGCACAAGTTCTGCACAATCTCTGCAGAAGTAGAATGCATTGCATAATTCCACATTAAAGAGAGCTGTAACTAATGAAGAAGCTGCTGCTGGCTAACAACTTTACATTTCGGTATTTAATCTACAAATTCAGTGCCTACTGCCCTTGAATAAATTGCCTATCTAACATTTAAAAAACTTGGTAAGCTTGTAATATTGCATTATGGAATGGATGGCAAGCTGACAACAAGTTCACAGGTGGTAGGCATCTCATCCAAACAATGCCGCTGTGACAAAAGGAGGTACTGCTAGCACAGCTAACTGGAATTTTGTAAATAATTATATGTCATTTGTGAATATCAAACTAATTTATATAAGATATCTGTGTTACAAATGTATTACTGTATGTCATGTGTATATCAAACTGCTCTGTGCAGATGTTTGTGTTGAAAAGGTATTTGTAAAGTGCTTGTGCTTAAAATGTATCCACAGTGTGCCCTATTGGAGGAAACAGAAATGTGCATGCACTATTGTGACTGTTTAAATGTATATGTTAATAGAGGAAACTGGATGGTTAATCTCAGTCCAGCAAACTTTAGAAAAATATCTAAAATTAAATTACTTTATAGGCTAGGCCATAAAGAGGCTACCTGACAAGTATCAATACAGCTAGAGACACAAAATCTGTATTTGGAAGCTTTCTATGTTGTCCTCAGGGGGAACTAATTGTTACTTTGAAAGCATGAGGTAATGCAATTGTTTTATGACTTCCAGCATCTGCCAGAGATCTGAGCAAAAGCCCTTATATGAGTATTTTTACAGGAAGATGCTAAATACTGCCATCTGCCAGCAATGGGGGTCTGCATGAAAACTAGAAGTCAGATGATCAGAAATTATGTAATTCTGCAAGCTATCCCAGCAGTAATATTTTAGATATTATTTTGAAAAGTCTCTCAGCGATACAGAGCATTCTGCATTCTGTCTTGGGCATGAAAAAACATTCATCACATTTGCGTTGCTCTAAGTAAGTTTCTAGGGAACAGTACAACTCTTAGATACAGCCAGGAATATAGCAAAGCTTAGTTTAGATTTTGCTTTTCTTTATTAGTGTGAGCTTGTACTACAATGTTATTTTAAATATTTCCTGAATTATGAACTCTGATGTCACTGTGAATATATATTTAGTATTGTCTTGTTCTTTTATTTATTATTAGATAACCTTTCATTGGGGCCGATCTGTGTAGATATATTTACGTTTTGAGAGTACTTGCATATTTATTTGGTGACACTATGTGGACCACTACTAACAGCCTTGCTCTTGGTCAGACTACCATTTGTATTAGTATTAATACCAGCCAGCCTTTCCCAGGTGTGTGTGTGTGTGTGTGTGAGTGTGTAAATCAAACCTCAAAGAGTGTGTGTCAGCTACATGGGCAGGGACATGAAGCACACTGGTTGGACAGAGAGGGTGCTGGAAGTCTTGGCTTGGTCACTCAGCTGAGATCTCAACTCTATAACTGTGCCAGTGGGGAGTCTTACTGGGGATCTGGAGAAAAAGAGAGAAACCACCCCTGGACTGGTTGTAATCTCTGTGTGCTCTTAAGAGAAACTGCACTTGATGCAGAAAGCTGCATCTGGAAATACTGTGTGCGTACCTGTTATCCTCCCAGTGAATGTCCCCGACTGTTGCCAGTGGTGAGGACTGAGGCTCTTTGATTACTGGTTAGCAATGGTAGGTCATCACAGCCAAAACAAAAAGTGCAACACCCCCTCCCCCCTAAAGTGTACAGCAGTATCAGTAATCCATCAACATGGTGTGACAAAAGAACCCACAGCCTTCTGCACCAAAGGCAATCATGCTATCTGTTATGCTACTGACACTACTTTAAAGTTTATAGCACAAACACTGACGGTCATTTGCTAAACAGTTGCACATTGACAACAGACATAGCATGAGCAACAGTAAACTTCTCTTCCCTTGAAACTCACAATTCATTGAAAATTCACTGAATCTCAGTTCCTTGAAAATGCACTGAAACTCACATTCCTTGAGCAGTCTGGTACTTGTTGTAGAGGATTCATGCTTTTGTCTCCTCTAACCTACATAGAAGGTTTGAGTAAGTTAATTAACCAACACACCATTTGTAACTAAGGCATTTTATACACAAACACACACATACACACACACACACACACACACACACACACACACAAACACACACATACACACTTTCTGTTCCATTTCAGCTCAGACACCATATGTAAGTACCTGGCTGCTCTTCTGTTTGTTCAAATCTTCTAGTTTACATTAGGGCAATGTCCGAAATCTGAAGTTTCTGGGGCTTCCTGTTCTTGCAAACGCTTCCTCCAATGTCATAATGTCCTGTTGTGTTCATAAATATCTTTGGGTAATTTTATTTACGAAAGAGATTTTTATTTTCTGGGGACACCAAAGCCAACTTGGGCCCCACCCAGCCAACATGGGCCCAAGGCAACTGCCTAGGTTGCCTAGTGCCAGATCTGTCTGTGGTTAGAACCACTAACATGGTCCACAGCATTAAAATCAGATAGAACCAGATAAGTCTCCATTTTTACTACTTCATAGAGGCAGGATGTCTTCCAAGAATCCTTTATGGTACATAGCTTTAAATTAAATGCTAATACACAAGCCCTGAAATATGAAAAACATTACTATATCCTACAAAAGGCAAACTATGTCCAGCCTGCTTTTGCAATGTGTGTGTGTGTGTGTGTGTGTGTGTGTGTGTGTGTGTGTGTGTGTGTGTGTGTGTGTGTGTGTGTGTGTGTGTTTTACATTTTAAACTAGTACTTAACAACTACACTTTATTTTCAAACACAGGCAAAACATGCAGACATCTCTATATGATGTTAAGGACAATTTTGAAATTACCCTTAACACTACAGAGGCACTCCCCTGCAAGTAATTAGGGAAAAAAACTAGAATTCCCTACCAGGGAAAGTTAATGTAACTAACTAATTTTACTTTAGCACTAAAACTTTAAGTATTTAAAATACTGCAACACGGCACTGCCTCAAATATAATGGATAACTGTCGATCATTTTAATAATATGTGGACCTTCACTAATAAACGTTATAAAGCTCAAATTCTGACAAATTAATCTAAAAGCACAGTGTATATAATAATCCTTTACTCAAACGATCATAGCACTAACTAGTTACCATTAACACCATGCTGTGCTCCAACACTATTGTTCAATCTTTCCTAATCACATGCTGTCACTGTCCAACAGCAATGTTATCCTGCCTTTTTGTTACTATCCTACATCTTTCTATATCTTAGAAATCATAGGAAGTTCAAGCCTAGGGAGTCTTACAAACATTATGCCTCACTAGTTCTCACCTCAAGGAGGATTAGGCCAGTAATGCGTGGGATGAATTTAGAACATCTATACAGTCATCCAGGTCCCATCTGAAGGAAGATAGTGCTATAATATATATATATATATATATATATATATATGTATATATATATATATATATATATATATATATATATATATATACATACACACACACACACACACACACACACACACACACACACACACACACACACACACACACACACACACATATATATATATATATATATATATATATATATCTTGTGCTAGAAAAGTTCAAAGTCATGTAACAGTCTGACAGGGACACTGCAGCCTTGCATACAAAAAACTACTGCTCAGAAAAAGATCACAGTATCATTTGTAATCTAGCATGCTGGTTCTGGGTTAATAATGATTTATGGTGTCTTACTTCAATGAGACAAGATGAATTACAGATGATGTATTGATTTTACTTCTTAACCAGGTAAGTCAGCTGGTCTACTCACCGTTTTCATTCAGGACCCAGGCTCATTGAGACGAAAAATACAGTTTTCAGCATACTTAAAATATCATTTTTAATAAAACAGAAGTAAAGCAATGTTAATAAGCACAATGCAAATATAACAACATTTACAGAGTATAACATATGAGCTAATACAATATTTATGATTCAATTCAAATGTGCAAAGAGTTCAGTCAGATTAAAGGCGTGTCACCTAAAGCTACATAACTGATTGCTATTCAGTATCACAAAAGCAAGTGCAAATGGCTCCCTTTTTTAATTTCTCCAAATCTTTTGGGTTTCTAATACCATGAAGGGAATAGACCCCATTCCTAAGTCACAGTACAGTTTTGCTTCCCTCTTTGATGTCAGCCACAAGTATTCTTTGGTGCACCCGCAATGTGCCCAGTAATGACTCCTTCTGTAATTCATATGGAGTTACATGCAGTGGTAGCATATCTAAATATGATTGTAGACTTTTTTTTTATTAGACTGCTTGCTCCTACTACTATTGGAACTATCTGGGTATCTTTCTTCCGCATTGCTCTCGTTTCTGTTTGCAAGTCCTGATATTTTATGACTTTGTGTCTCTGTGCGCAGGACACTATAGTCACTGGGTATGGAGATTTCAATGATCAATGCTACTTTTGTCTTCTTTTCTTGGACCACTACATCCAGTTTTCTAGCATTTATCTTTTGAACTTTTGGTAATGGATGATCCCATGTGATGTAGACTTCATAATTTTCTATGATGCTTTGTAGCTCATGTTTCCAGTACTTTTCAGCCACTTCAGTACCATAATGTTTGCACAATTCCCAGTGCAGCAGTCCCGCCACATTATTATGCCTTTCAGTATACAGTCCTTCTGACATTAGTATGTCGCAAACAACAACGAGGTATCCAACTGTTTCCAATTGTTTTGCAAGACCTTCATTGTCTGTTTCTCCCATATGTTCAATGGACTTTATAAACTAATGTGTGCACAGCTCACTATCTTGGGCCGCTGATATTAACCTTTCATCTCTTGGTTTAAATTAACCTCTCCTTAACCATTCCTGCATTTGTTCCTGATCAAGATGAGGTTCTTCCAGAAGTTTTGTATACTTGCCTTTTTTCAAACTGCTGATTAGCATAGTGGTATGTTGCACTGACTATAGTGCATATGTTTGGAGTTCAAAAAACAACATGGTGAAAATGCAGCATTTATATTCTAGCAACTTTCAAAATTATACAAGCAATGTTTAAAATGTGTCCCTACATTGGTACTACTGTGCTGTGTAAAGGCGTGGATGCTGTAGTCCATTTTTTGAAGATAGATATCTAGCAGCAACTATGAAGCTGTTATCAGTTTGTAGATGAAACCATGAAATAGTTGTTTGCTAGCAAGCCCTTCATTAGTAGTTACAGATTTCTAATGAATGTTATGTAGATGGCTTTTTACTAGTTCAGAGTAGTACATATTTACTGATACTTGGTGGACTGTAGTAGAAGTGAAGTTAGTTTTATGATGGATGTAAGGTCAAAGAGCATGCATGTGTATGTTTGTTGCAGGGGGGCCTATGATTTGAAAACAGCCCAAAAAGTTACTTTTTATCACTGGCAAAAAAAATGTTTTTTCTTTGAATGTGGGTTTCAATGCTGTCTCAATGAATGAGTTTCAAGGGCAGAGAAGTTTTAATGCTAAGTCTAGTTTCATTGTGAGACTGCATTGCTTTGTTTAGTAGATATTTATTGGTGTTGATATTCTATCTCTTTAAGTTTATACAAAGTCAATTTTAGTACTGTTTTGTATGTTCCTCAAATATATTTGGCCTTGTCAGATTTTCCTGCATTAAGAGGTTGAGAGGTGTTGCTCTAAAAGGTTGTAGGTAGTGGGTGTGTGGTATAGGTAGGTAGGTAGTACTCTCAACTTTCTGTTTTAATTTCCATATTTTATGTAATTTTTGTGATAAATTCCTTGTTCCTGTTAAATTTAAATTTTGTGATTTTTGAGAAAATCATTAAAGGCAGATGACAGACATTTGAGTTTCATGTTCTTTGTAAAAAAGAAAAGAAAAAATTCATAAAAGCACAAATCCACTTACTCTAGCAACTTTCTCATACTTTGTTCTAGCTTCTTACTTTCTAAGCAGAAGTTCATTATTTAATTTATTTAATATCTTTATTGTTTATTTTAGGGTTTTTCTCTTTAGAGGGCACTAAGGGGTGTGTGTGTGTGTGTGTGTGTGAATAGTTAGGGGTAGGGGTGGCAGTAGGTTTTTAATTTTACTCAAGCTCAAAACCAGTTACAGAAAAAAAGAAAACAAAAAAATTCATTCCCCACCCCAACTACCATGCTTTTTTTTTCAAAGAACTGATTTCAGGTTTTTTTTTTCAAGGAGGAAGAGTTTGAGTGAATTTATATTCTATTACTGAAGAGGCATTACAGTGAATGCCTCTTCATCGAGAGCTGTGAGTACAAATTTGAAAATCCTAGCTACACCCCTGTGTACTTGCAGCTATATTTATGCTTTTTCCACATTTCTTGCCTTTTCATCTGGTCCTTCACCTTATATTCTTTCTTTTTTTTTGGCACATTCAGTTGCTGCCTGTTCTTTATCTACTTTCACTATGTCTGAGTCTTGTGAGGTCAGCAGATATGTGTGGAGTCTCACGATTGCAGATCTATACATGTAATCAATTTCAAGGTGGCCTATCCCTCCCTCAGAATGGGGAATATATAATCTTGGTATCCACTGATTTTTTATAAATCATTTGGTGAGCATGAAGCATCCTTCTCATTTTCTTATCTAATCTATCCAACACGTTTTGGGGCCAATCACTCCAAAACTATAAGTTAGGACAGGAAGAGCAAATTGGTTTATAGCTTGGATTTTGTTCCTAGATGTCAGTGCTGTTTTTTAGGATTAATTTAAGTCTTCTGAAATATTCCTTACTAAGTTTTATTCACATTTGTTCATGCTTTATTACTGATTCATCAGTTCCCAAATATTTATACACTCCCTCTTGCTCAAGTTCTTTTATATCACATTGTTGTCCCAAACTGATGTTTTCCTGGTATTGCAGTTTTCGTGCTTTAAAGGTTGCTTTTGCACATTTATCAAGACCAAATGGCATTCTTATATCATCTGAAAAACTTTTAACAACTTGCAGTTGTGCTTTCAGTTCCTTATCTGATGAGCTATAGTTTTAAATCATTGACAAAAAGAAGATGAGAAGTCTTTACACTTTGTTGTTTTCTAGAAGCCAAATTATAACCATGACCCGAGCTGTTAAGTAGACAGCTTAATGGGTTAAGGGCAAGGCAGAATACCAATAGTGACAAAGAGTCACCCTGGAATATCCCCCTTTTAATTTTTATCCCTGGCATAATAATTTGTCCTTTATCATGGCTTAATGTAAAAAGGGGTCTGCCACTGTTTCATGGTCACTGTAATGTAGTTGATCAGTGTAGGCTGTACCTTATACATTTTTAAGCACTCTATTATCCATGAATGTGGGATACTAATACTGTCAAATATTTTTTTGTAGTCAATCCATGCCATACTTAGATTTTTCTCCTTTTTACAGTTCTCCACTATGACTTTATTTAACAACAAATGATCCTTTGTTTCCTATGACTTTCTTTTATTGCCCTTTTGTTCTACTGCCATAATTGAGTTTTCTTCTAAATGACTATAAACTCTGTCTGCATCAATTCCTGTGTATAGTTAATATGTCGTCAGAAGGCAAGTTATTGGTCTATAATTCTTAGGATAGCTTGCCAGTTCACTCTTAAGTAGGAGTGTAGATTTTCCTGTTGTTAGCCAGGTTGGTGTCTGTTCGGGGTGTGCATATAAATAATTCTTACTCATGGCTAAATCTTCATGCAAAGATGTTAATACTTTTAACCAGAAGTTAGGTACTACATCTGTGCCTGGGGTTTTCTGTACATTTAAACTTCTTATTCTTTCTTTTACTTCTTCTGTCCATTTAGCATCTTTGTTATATTCTACAGGATCTTCATAGACACTACTCCAAAATGTATCTATTTCTTCTTATTTTGGTGGTCTTTCAATTCCATTTAACTTATTTCCCAATTCTCTATAAAACTTTTTAGGGTCATCAATAAATTGCTTATTTTGTACTTTTTCTTTATATTTGTATGTGTATCTTCTAAGTTTTCCACCTGTGCTGAGATTTTTAGTTTATTATTTGCGATTGTTCTAATACTATGCATTATTTTTATCACATCTATCTTTTTGAGTATTTTTGTTGATCTGTTCCCTCTTCTATACTCTTCTAATAGTGACACTTCTTGTCTTGGTTGTTTTATAGTTTTCTCTGTTTGATACTTCCATGATGGTATTCGATTTCTCCCCTTTCTGTCCTTCAATACCATGTGTTCTTTTGGTAGAACTTTATCAGTTATTAATTTAGCTGCACATAATTTAGCTGCACAGTAATACATCCTGTTTACTTTTGTTATATCGCATGAATCTCTCTGGAGAGTACTTACTACTGTGTTCATTAGTTTTATCAAACTTCGACTTTTTGGGTTTTATTGACCTTCTGCAGTCTATTTATTTCATTGATCTTAATATGTCTATTTATCTCTATTAAGTCAAGCAACTCTTCTCTTAGCACGGTTTCTTCTAGACTGAGGGCAATTTTTTTGTTTTCCAATTCCTCTTGACATTCTACAGAAAGTTTATTGCATCTTCCTGTGGAACATTCTCTTTAATTTCATCCTGTGCCATCCATTGCTCTATCATATGAGAACTCATTGGCCTATCACTCCTCAATATTAACTGTGTCAGAGTTTTCACGGTTTCCTGTTTTTTCCCTCCCTGTCCATATTCAAGTGAATGTTTATACTGGTTTTCTGTGGAATGCTCCAAAACACCATTATAGGGCACCTGACCAATTGCTGCCCATTCCACTGGTTTCCCCTTAATTTGGATATCCATTGCTCTATCCTGTTGTGGTACTTTCTGAATTAGATTTTCTACACTGAATCCTTCACTTTGGAGGTACTTCATGACCTCAGTTTCTATTTCTTTAACTTCTCCATTACTGATCTCCTTTTCTACTTTTCCTCTTTGTCTTCTTATTTTATGTATTGTAAAGATTTCCATGTCTGGATTCCTTTGCCTGTATTTCTCTTTAAATATCTTTGGTGCTGCTCTTCTTGTATCGATTAGTTTTGCTTTCTCCTTTTCATATATAGTACACAATATTAAATCTTTTTCTTTCCCATGTCCATATTTCTTCTTCGGATGTCACCTGATCTTCCTGTTTCTCCTTACTTTGGGGACCTGTCCCATCATGCTGTGATGTAACCTGTGTTAGACCTTCTACATCAAATCCTTCAGTTTGTAGGCATTTCATAACTTCAATTTCTATGTTTTAACTTCTATTTTACTAATCTTCTTTTCTGCATTCCCTCTTTGTGATATTTTTTTAACGTGAAATTTTCCATATCTACATATGCCTGTATTTCTCTTCAAATATCATTGGGGCAGCCTTCTTTATGTTGATTAATTTGGCTTTTGCCTTTGCATAAATATTGCATCATATCAAATCTCTTCTTTTTTATATTTTTCTAGGTTTTGTTGTTTACATTTTTGTATTTCTTCAGATGCTTTTTTTTCCAAACAGATCAAAGTTTCTTGATCTATATACTGTTTTTCAAAAATCTGTTGACCCCAAATTTTTATTTGAAGCTTCTGACAGTTTGCCTTGCAGAAGTATTTTTCTTTCCTCTAACTTATCTCTTAATCTTTTTGTATATCTTGTGTCTGGAAATTCTGGCCTTTTTGCATAATAGTAACAATACATAATTTCTTTCTTATCCTCAATAGTCCACTCTGTCATGTTTATGGCTCTTGTTTGGCCTATCAATTTTTGGATTTCTGTGGACTGCAACTTCCTTCTACAAGAGGGGAGCCAGCCTCCCCCTGGGTCTGGCTTGGCCCCATTCTAGGAATGTTTCCATATTTTGAGGATTCTACACTGTCATTTTTTCCAGTCCTGGCACCAGTGCGCCTTCCAGGATTAGGCACTTTTTTATCCTAGGTCTTGTGCACCCAGCAATCTTTATTAGTTTTTCACCTACTTCTGTCCATGATATATGCTATATAAATACAATCTGTATATCAGTGTTGCCTTGGTGAAATTTTATGAAAGACACAGGTTCCTCCTTGTGAAGGTACTCACCAAGACTTGAGGATGAATTCAATTTCATCATTACTACTCTCCTTTGCTTGCTGACCTTTCATCTCTTTATTCGGACCCCTGCAAATTTAAAGGGGTTCATTTAGATGAAAGGCATGTCACCTAAAGCTACATAACTGAATGCTATCCAGTTTCACAAAGGCAAGTGCAAATGGCTCCCTTTTCTGCATGACTTTTTAAATGTCCTTTTAAATGCTTGCAAAGTTTGTTAATTTCTTACTCATTAAGTAGTCTGTTCTACATGTCTGGGCCATAGTTCAAGAAGGGCCTTTCACCTACGACTGACATGAAAGGGGGATAAACGAGGATAAGGCTTTCTTCCTTGCCACTTCACAGAAGTACTTTTAATCTCAGAGTGGAAAGTTTCTTCTTGGTGGGGGGTGGGGGGCAAAAATCTAAGCTTCAAAAAACAGCCAGTTCTCCAGCTAGGTACCCAAAAGGCAACAACCAAAATAAAATTAAATAATTCATTGTCCATGCTAAGCGCTTATGTCCAAAGATAATATGAACAGGCTTAATCAGAACATGAAAACCCATATCAAAGAGTACCATTTAAATACAAGAACCACATGACACAATATCAATTACAAATAAAAATGCAGCTACAATTCATTCCCACATGTAAATGTAAAAAAAATATTATTAAAATATGTTGAATAGTATCAGATTATTTGTTCTACACATAAAAAAAAATTACAGAAATGACAGGATTTTTACTTAGAAGAAAATTAGGCACAGACAGAATAAGACTGCATTTTAGTTTTATGGCAAACCAGAAAACCCTATATTAAATGAAAAAGCATCAGGTTTGTGCAACTCTGTAACAACTTAGGATGGTTCTGCATCATTACTGGACACTGATTTAGAATCTTTGGGAGGTTCTACTGATGAAACCAGAACTAACAAAAGACCAGCAATGCCAAGTAACCCTTTGAATATGAAACATTAGGAGAGGGGGCCACAAATATTGTAGATCTTACAACAATAGAAGCTTTCAATGTAATACCAATTGCATAACTGAGAATTGTAATAAACAGAGTGAATTTATCTGATAAATTTTTAACAGACTCTGTCTCTTTCAAACTATTGAAATGAAAGAGCTTATCGGATATAAATTTTTATGACTTTTTTGCTCATTAAAGTGCATTTTTAATATTCACTTGTGAGTGGGCCTTTGAGAATATACAGGTTTTGCGGATTTAATTGAACGGATATATGGAGTGAATTGTTAGGAATGGTAAGGAACACAGAGAGTGTTTATAATTTTATATTTTACCCAGAATCCATAAACATGGCACTCCATTAGGTTATCCTATTGTTTCCAGAACCGGGTCCTTAATGGAACCTCTCTCTTTTTTCTAGAGAAAGGTTTTCAACCCTTCATGCCCCACATAACATGTAGAATCAGCAATACCAGCTGACATCTTATATACAAGTCAAGGGCTCTGGTACTTATGTACATTAGATGTATTTTTACTGCACAGCAGCATGCTCCATTGTTATGAATTAGAATCTATTAGGCTCTGATGATAAATCACTGATGTTTACATCTTTGAATTGTTTAGTACAACTTACTAAACTGGTGCTTATTAAGAACATGTTTTATTTTGGCAGTACCAGGTACTTACAGGTACAATGCACAGCACTAGGTGTTGTCACTGAACTGCTATATTCAATATTGACTTTTTAGATCTGATGGTACCAAAAAACTTGGATGGAACATGAATTCAGAAATATATGTAAAACCACAGCACTCAGCAAGAATTCTATACTTTCTATAGAAAGTTCCTACCCACACATATTATACAGGAGATCACTCAACACTGAGCAAAGAGCAAATTCCCATTCCCACTGTACTGCAATCTCACTCAGACAGAAGTCAGCATTAAGAAAATGCAGTCTCTTCAGCCGTCATTTGAACATTCACTGCATTTAATGGTTGAGCAAACCAGCTGCAAGAATAAATGGGTTTCCATTCAACTGGTCTATCACTTATCTAATCTTAAGTTGTACAAAAATTACTCTAATCACAGCTGACCTACTGATAGTCTCCAATAAATGTTTCTACTTATAACTCTAATGATAAGAAACGTTCATAGCTGTTTTTCTCATCACTGATATTAGTTTACTCATTTACAAGTAATATTGCAGTTTGCTTTATCTCAGGATGTTAGGTTGTGCTATCTAGGGGTGCATTTCCACTGCTTTCCCTTTCATCTACTGCAGGATAACAAGATGTAAGTTGGGGGGAATAAGGGGGTAACCCCCCACATGGGGAGGGCTGTAGCCAGGGAGGGACTTGCCCCCTGCAAAAACATATTTCCCTTTTATGTTTTTTTTTAAGTTATGCTTGTTTAGATAAAGCATTTTTAGATCAATCATGTTAAATCAATTTTGTTAGCATATTCTGTCTTTATATCTAATCACATGCACTTATATGCATGTATGTACGTACATTTTATAAATACACACATACTTTTATATACAAGTAAATATATTCATACACACACATTTTATATATTTATATGCATGCATGTATATATATATATATATATATATATATATATATATATATATATATGGGTCTACTTTGTTTCATTGAAAGCTCAATTCACTGAATTTGAATTTACCCTGACCAAATCACTGAAAGCTCAAATTACTGAAAACTCATTTCACTGAATCTCATTTCACTAAAGTGAAGTACTGGCACTGTGTAGAGTACTGTAAGGCAAGTAAAAGGTATATGCCCTTTTCCCCACTGTAGTGCAATCCTGGAGTTAGAATATTACTGCAAATTCTAACAACTTTCTGTGTAAGATTAAAGAATTTCCATCAAGCAAACAAAATCTAGAATACAAGCCGCCCAAAGATAAGAAGATAGCAATAACAATTAAACATAAATCAGTCGTCACAGAGTCGTAGCTATTGTTGTGCGAAGGAGGCAGCCACCCCAAGTGCAAGGTGTCAGAGGGGCATGATCAACAGTAACTGCAGTCATGCCCTTCAGTCAGGGCTAAAGTGCTCAGTTTGTGGCAGTTAGACATTTAGACTGCTACAAATGTAATACATGGTCTGTTTCCGTCTGAAACAGTAAGGATGACTGGCTATAGTTCTTAATCTTATAACCCATTGCCTATTAGGCATATCATCAATTAGCAAACAGATTCATTTCCAAAAATCTCACCCTTCTAATATTCACAGCAATAATACATTCATAGATATAGTGGTTCATAGGTATTTACTAGATTATTGATCTGTGAGTATAGTGAGAAGCCTAGCCTTACATTCCTATGGGTGGTTCATAGGTATTTACTAGATTATTGATCTGTGAGTATAGTGAGAAGCCTAGCCTTACATTCCTATGGGTGGTTCATAGGTATTTACTAGATTATTGATCTGTGAGTATAGTGAGAAGCCTAGCCTTACATTCCTATGGGTGGTTCATAGGTATTTACTAGATTATTGATCTGTGAGTACAGTGAGAAGAAGCCTAGCCTTACATTCCTATGGGTGGTTCATAGGTATTTACTAGATTATTGATCTGTGAGTACAGTGAGAAGCCTAGCCTTACATTCCTATGGTAGTTTTTAGTCTTTATATTGTGCATAGGAATGACTCGGAGATGGGCCGAACAAGGATACGTTTGGACATGTACACATTTCCTCCATCTATGAGGGGCAGGGATACTAAACTAGGGTGCATTTGCTTTTACCCATCCATTAATTAAAATTACATTTAAATAATACAATACCTGTAAGAGAAGTACTCTGCTTTATGTGGAGTGGAAGATGGTTTCTATAAAAGCATTATTCTCTGTGATATAAACCTAGCTCACTTACACATTCTATTTATTTTGCAAAAGAGATTGAGATCCTGTGAGGAGATTTTTATGATGCCTTTGCACTTGTGAATATGTAATAAATCTGACAGAGCAGAGTCTGTTGAAGTTCTAAATGCTACACAGAGGGCACCTCTCTGTAGCGTGTATGATACTGACATGAGGGGCAAAACTTTGAGATCATCTGCATAGTTTTTATGATTTACTCCCTTGATTTTTTAGTCCAAAGGTGTTGTGGTCATTACAGTTGTGATAAGTGTCTAGACAGGAAAAAATGAGGCATTATACTCAAATGATCAGCCTGATGAGTACAGAGTACAGTGGAGCAAGTGCATCCCTGGATCTGGACACAACACCTGAAGCTGTGCAATGACAATGGGCTTCCTTAACAACAATAAATCAAGTCATGGTGATCAAAGGACAGTTTATTGTCATCATAAGCTCTTGGATCCCAGTGTAGCAGGGTATATGCAAGCCTACTTCACTACAGAAATGACTGACTGTCCCATGAAATGCTAAGTGCACATGTATCCCCACAGACTTCACTAAAGTGTGGGTGAAACTGTAGGGCTTGAACAAAAACCCAGACTATGATATGGATGGTGGTACCACTAAATCAATCCTCACCTTTCAGGCAATGAGGAAAAAGTGAGTCAGGAAAATGACTAGGATGGATTCTTGCTGGTCACAGGGTGATCATAAAAAATAATAAAATAAAACAAGGACCCAGGCTCATAAACACTCCTTAACTGTTAACACACAGATTCCTTCATGAGATGAGAGAGATTACATCTTAACACTTTTATACGATCACCCTCCCTTCTCCACCTTCATAGAGGTATGTCCTTATTAAACTAGTAGTATAACTTCATACAGCCTCATCCTTGTGTCCCTCATATACGTCAACTGTACTAGTTACAACATGCACATCCTAATAAACAGGCTTACCTCTGGTATAAGGAAATTAATATTCAAGATCATTTCAGCTTTCGCTACAAACTGCAGACCCAATGCAATAATAAAAAAAACTTCTACTGCTCAAAGAATTAAAGAAAACAAATATACCTATATGGTATTATCCAAAGTCATCAAAACATGTTTGGCACAACTGAGTGGTGGATATATTAGTATAAGGTTTTAGTATAATTCTATTTCCCCGTTATTAAAAAAGGAAGATTAATCTTACATGTGGACTTTGATTCAAGTGTTAAGATGAGGTGTTTTATTTCAAACGGAGATACGGAACAAGGATGTGCACTGTCACTGCTATGTGTCACTTTTCAAACAACTGATATCAAACTGTTCAACAAGGTGCCTCCATTTATAGTTATAAATTAAACAAAAATAAAAGTTATCCTATATGTAGATAATATAATTTTACAATTAACACATCTTCAGATGTCCCTCAAAAAATATAGAAAATCCTTATCTGAATTATCAGATTTTCTGAAAATAAAATTTTACTCCTCTTCAGATAAATTTCACTAAACCTGTACAAATTTTACACAATTTACTCATTCTACAAGATAACTGATGTCTTACGGCATTTAGATGTTGCCACTGAACATGATCCAAACAGAACACATAAGCTCAGCTTTCAAAGCATATGACAGTCAAAGGCCTTCTCTTCTAGGGGATTACATATGCATTTCTTTATATAAGCCCCTTGCAGTGATTAAAATGGTGATTTTCCATAGAACACTGTAGACACTGTAAGCCTTGTCATTAACTCCTACCCCAATATTCCTCAACAAATTAAAAATAAATAAGGACAATTATAACATTTGACAATTTACCAGCTCCACTAGTGCAGAGGATTAAACCACCGATTACAACTTAGGTAACCCCTTGTGTGATTACTGCTTTGAGCACCTGCTACATCATACCTTCTGAGAAACATGTTCCTTGACAGTAATACTAATCAGACAAACTGTGTTGCATCAATGGTCTGTTAGTCTTCTTTTTGGTACAGTTTTACTTAAATGGGTCACAAAAGGAGATGTTTTCTTTTGTAGTAAGTTTAAAGTAGGGTGTGGGCTTTTTTTTCTCAATATTGTGAGTACAGGAATTTTGGTTATCTTGATAAGAGGTTGTCAGCATTTTTGTCAAGATTTTTTATAAGAAATCTCAAACACACATATTTATGGATCTAGCTGAAGCTACAAGTAAGTTGGCAGTCTCTCTATCAGAATTTGTTTGCTTATGGTCAGGGCCATCTATATGCAGATGAAGAAGATCACCCCTCCACCTGCAGATGAACTAAGAGATGTCCTACAGTTTAGCTAACACATCAGATATTGAAGCCAATCTTGTGATTTTAAGTTGCAGTCTACCTTTCACCTTCATACTATATCCTTTTTGAAACACTTACATATTTAACCCAGTGTTGTATATCATTCTGTTCATAGGTTGGTACTAGGCTATCAGCCCTAGGGCTTTTACAAGCCTAGTCATAACAATTCCCTGGATATTTCTTCCCATAATATTTACTTCCCTGGACCCCTGTCTAGCAGGGCGACTGACATGATCCCTGGGGTATGGTTAATGGCCGAATAAACTCACTAAAATCCTGTCTCTTAGATCATAAAATCATAAAAGTTGAGAAGTACACACTGATAAAATCAACTATGAATGGTGGCTAATACAATATGATTAGCAAATACAAAAAAAAAAAACTGTTTTAAAACTATGCTTATTTTCCCATTCACTTCTCTGTGGATCGTCTTTTTAATGCCCGAGATAGTCTACATACTATCAAAATCACATCTGCGTTATTGATCTAAACCATTTTTGCTTATACTTTTCTTTTATCAAAAGCATGTAATGCCTTGTACTGAAACAAATAGCTCTAGTTTACTAAAATATGGCTGATGGGCGAATAAACTCACTATAATGTCACTTTCCCAACTTTTCTCTTACTATCTACTTAAAAAAAAAAAAAAAAAAAAACACACACACAAATGATATAGGGAACAAAAGTACTTATATTTTTTACCTCTTCTTTAGCCATTCATGTCAAGCAGTCACAAACACGGAAATAAAAGATATTATAACCGTGTACCTTTTCCCACAATCCACCAGTAAGTTTTACATTTAGTTGCAATGATAAAGAAAATGTATATTTCATCCCCAAATTATACCGCACACTTCAGTGGAGGGCTGGTTCCAAAACCATTCTTTCTTTTATACCTTAATTATAAATAAAACAGGCACATGTTTTTGCTGCTGTTTACATTTCATTTTGGCTACCACTGATTATGCTCTGACCCTAGACAGTTTTCCAGACTGTTCTCACTATCATTTTCCAGCTTGTATATCACTCATCGATCACATCAGATGATGTTTCACTTCTTGCAAAGCCCTGTAACTCAATAATCTTCAGGAGGAAATGTGGCCGCTGAAATATTTGCTTCAGTTTACTGCCGTCATAAATTTATCTCATGGAAAATGAGAGAGAAGGAGAGAGAGAAAGGCACCCCTAAGACTAAAGTGATTTATTTATGACAGAATATGTTACATCTTTATGACACTATTACTAGCTGAGTAATGTAATCTAACAATGTCCACATCTATGAAGCATTTCAGAGACTAGAGAATATAACCACGCAAGCAGGTATTATAGTTTTACAGTTTATAAAGGAAAGTTTCATGCAGGGGTCATGTAGACTCACATTTGATGTTACTTAATAACATGACAAGTCATTCGTGAACAACAGAACAAATGATTTATTAAAAAAATGATTGCAATAACCAACTATTCAAAAAATGGTCTATGGGAAAGTGCAGAGACTGTTCTCTTTTTTTAATCAAAGTCATTAATACCACCACCATTAATACATCTGCCTCTGTACAAATCTCTGACCCTTGTGCTTTTAACTCACTAGACAAACCTGTGCACAAAAAAAGCATTTCATTTAAATCCATTCCACTTATGCAGAGGATAAGAATGTGCTACACATTTTAACAATTGTCGGTCCTGAAAAATAATGCTTCTAACTGACAACCTCAGTACAAAATATTTCACTTACAAGCAGGAAGTGGTGATCAGTTCCGAAGTGCGTATCAGATCAGACCCCCCCCCCCCACCTAGACTCTTATCCCAGCTATACTACTGCCACTACTAACCACAGTCAGAAATAGCTAGTTGTCTTTACATACTTTAACATCTTGTCTGACAACTTTGTTACTAATATTATAAATGACAAAAAACTTAACTTGCAACATTTTCTGTATATACTGTTGATAATCAATATCTTGTTATTTTATTAAAGCCAACAACCTGTAATGTTGTTTACTATTGCTGCAACTTTGTATCTCTATCATGTAAATGATGCGGAGCTTTTCTCTCTGGGCATCCGCTGAAAAAGGACCTGCGTCCAGTCGGAATTTCCCGATAAACAAATGTAAATAAATAAAATAAATAAATCAGTTTTGAAACTCTGACCCCACCTATGTTGTCAAGATTCATTACAGATTATACAATAGCAGGTAACTTATTAGAAGAAAACAGGGCAATCACTATAGCTGTAATAAATCCTGTATTACAAATATAAAGTTTGATAGAAACATTGAAATAAGGACCGATGTAGCTACCTAACCAACAACAAACAGCTGACATTTTCTCCACCTTGCTAGGCTACCTAGACTAAATGGTCATTTTCAACTTCAAATGATACACGCCTTCAAATAAGTATAAACATGACAAAAACAAATTCACAGTGGTTATCGTATTCAGTGAAATAAAGCCTCATTATACAGTAAGATTTTGGGAAGGAAAGAAACTATATCTTTTTAAATACTGTCACTGGACAACAGCAATATGCCATATTTGGATATGGGCAATGCATGCTTACCTACAGTTGACAGCAAAACCTGCATTAGTCACATTCAGATATGATACATTACTTTACATTATGGGGCCCATATTAGCACTAAAGCATTACATGTGGCCTTTTAAGCATCAATGTGCATTTTTGTTTTTTTTTTTTATTTAGGGTTGGTAACTGGGTAAAGGAGGTGCCTTTTGTGGCCCATTTCTAGGCACAATTTGGGAGAGAAAAACATGGTTATAGCAATTAACTATAAACAAACGCAGAAAGAAAACACAGGCATTCCTCACAGTTCTTTAGCTTAATAGTAGTAACAACTCTGATTAGGATCTTTGAAAACTGTCTGTCTCTGCTATGTGATCAAGACCCGGTATGATCCACAATGTATTTTGCTAGATTATTAGACCATGAATACATTAAGATCCCCTGAGAGTACAGCAGTACAATTTTCACCATGGTCCTACTGGGCCTTCCAAGCAGTATGTGCTGTTAGGTAGTAATAATGTTATATTCAGTCAGGGATGACAGGTGCTCACCCAACTCCTGCCTGATGTCTATCTTTTTCCATCTGGAACCACACACACACATGCCTGGATCTTAAACAGGGATTTCTTGCTAGGAAAGTAAACCATTATCAAGGTGAGCGTCAGACCAAAATGTAATGTGGCTTTGTGTCTTCACAGGTGCTACCATCATGCAAAGTGCCAGAACCAGAATGAAGAAAGTATGAGTAGGGCTGTGGGGCACAGGATTAGAACCACTCCCTCCGGAGTGTCACATCACCTTAACCAAACCCTGTTAAGGGCCATTAGACCAGGCACTCCTACTACTGGCAAGTTTCATTTAACCAAAAATGCTTTGTCAAATTACATTTTACTTCATATGGTGGATAAAACACAGTACGCAATCATCATTTTTCTTTATACTACTTAGAATTGCAACTGCTGCTGGGCATTGCTTAGCTACATTTTTTGGAGTAGTACATATGAATGTCATTTATGCACATTTCATGCAGTAGAGCAGCAGTATTGTCTCTACACACACACACACACACACACACACACACACACACACATATATATATATATATATATATATATATATATATATATATATACACACACACACACACACACACACACACACACACACACACACACACACACACACACACACATACACATTCACACACATATAAATATATGAAGAAATATATATATGTCTATATATATATATATATATATATATATATATATTTATAAATAATATATTTGTGCATTTGTTAATTTGTTGATAGCGTGCAGTTCCTTATCCTGTTGTGGCTCATTAGAATTTTCTGTGGCTGTTTCCATGGACAGTACAGTCTTCATTACTTTAACATACGTTTTCCCTTAGGAAACTGTCATTTTTTTATCTATATTTTCATTCATACATGCCAAGTAAATATCCATCTTTCAAAGTTTCAGTCAATCATCTCAAAACTGATAACATCCTTTTAGACTGCACACCACTTTTGTTTGACTCCTTTTATGAGATTTGCATTATTCTGCATTTACTGATTGTATAAATTCCATACAAATTACTTAAACTCTTTACAAGTTTGATTTAGGTGTTGCTGGTGATACTACACTACACAGCATCTCTTATGTTTTGCCGTCACTGAATTAAGTAATGTGGAAATTTTCATGGCACCTCAAGTGTTAATAATGTCACAAAAAAAGTCACTTATTCATCATAGGTCAGTTGCTCTTATACAACAGCATTAAATGCACTCGTATGTTCCACATTCTCACCATTCTATATAGCATTCTCCTATAAAAACAGTTACTGTCATTTTCTATAGCAAGTTTATTCATAAATTATCCAAAGAATACATTTTCACATGAAAAAATCACTTGGTATTCCTCTGATAATTAGTACATATGAGTGTGTTTAGCTTTCATAAACAATTTGTGAATTCTTGACAAACAGCATCTTTATAGGGCAACAGGTCACTTCATTTAAGTATCTTATTATTAAACATAACCGCACTGTATGAGTCATTTCCATATCATGACCTTTAGCTGTCAAAAATGGTTTACCTTCATATTGTCGATCCTAATATGGGCTAATCCGCTTCTGCGAATACCGAAGTGCGAACATCTCCAACTTCGAATTCCACATAACCAAACGGCAAAACCTCACCCCCTTTTTGACCCATGGTAGCACTGGTGTGGAGGTGTGGCGTGGCCAGAAATGTTGAAATTCGACATTATTTCGATATTTTGAAAGTTTCACATTTTGGTTTTGCAGAAACGGTTCTCTTAAGTGGCAGGTCGATCATGTGTGATCGATGATACGAAGGTAAACCATCAAAAACATCACTTAGTTGAGTAGAAAGCTCTGTAAAATCTATTGCACTAGATTAACATACATAATCTCTGTATTAAAACATGACATCATAGAAATGGAATGCTTAGACATAGTCCAATCTCCACGTTAGGTACAGGAGTGACAATGCGTGCAGTCATACAGGATTCAACCTGATGATAATAGTAAGGTGGTATAGCTGCAGTGCTCAGTATTGCAGTTTCACAATGCTTGGTTCTCCAGTAACATTCACATCTACTGTAGCTTTTGTTTCAATCATCTTTATTGAATTGTCACTTGTGACATAGGCAAATTCACATTCATATAAAAGTAATCAAACTATATTAACATTACTTCACATATATGGCTATATATCACATAATATAAACAATATTACATAAATTATTCAATTCCTGCCTTTTTTAAGCAAGATACATCTTTATTAAACCATCACTTACTACATAGGCAATCATACATTTGTATACATGAAAACAAACAAACTGATACAATCCTAGTTACAAGCATTTTATATCACAAACCATACTGACACACTCCCAGTTGCAAACATTATACATCACTTATAATCTAACCAATCTTTCTCACTCAAACATTACATAGCTCATTTAAGTCCTGCCACTTTTTAAACCTCATTCTTTCCTTGTATGTACTATTCCCACAATTCCCATTTTTTCCTATGTGGGTTGCTCCTACCCTTTTCTAAAGATCTCAGTTCTACTTGTTTTATCTCTGTTACTATATTCACTACTTCCAGTATGGATAGTTTAGATTTTGATTTCCATTTTCTAGTAATTGTTTTTTTGGCAGCCACCATTATTAGACACAGCAAGGCCTTACCATGTCTAGGCAGTTCTGATTCTGTATCATAGCTCAGAAAAATCTCCCTTGTCAGACCAATCTGCCCACCCAGCATCTCTGACAGTGTATCCTGCAGCAAATCGCCAAAGTCCACCAACTCACCACACTCCAAGAAAATATGTTCCCAGTTACCTCTTTCTTCCCCTTCACACCTACAATATTTGTTGTCTGCCTAAGGAAAAAAATCTTCTGCAGTCTACTTGGGGTATAAAAATATCTATGTAAACATTTTCAGGCAAAAATCCTAAATCTTTTAGATTTTGTTGCATATTTGGGAGACATACATATATCCTCCCTTTGTTTTTGCTTTTAGTTTGTGAATTGCTAATCCAATCTCTCTTCCCAATCCTTTCTAACCTCCTCTGATTGATTCCTTTAATTTTCATGCAATATTGTATATGCTCTAGTATCTTTTCCTTGCATTTTCTGTATCATCCCTATCATTTCGGGTTTCCTCCCACACCTGAAGACAAATCAGAATGAGAATTGGTAGCCATCTTAAAATGGCTGTAGCTCTCTGTGTGTGTGTGTGTGTGTGTGTGTGTGTGTGTGTGTGTGTGTGTGTGTGTGTGTGTGTGTGTGTGTGCATGTGTGTGTGCATGTGTGTGTGTGTGTGTGTGTGTGTGTGTGTGTGTGTGTGTGTGTGCGCGCGCGCACATGTGTGTGTGTGTGTGTGTGTGCGTGTGCACGTGTGTGTATCTGTGTGTGTGTGTTTGTGCATGCGTGTGCACGTGTGTGTGTGTGTGTGTGTGTGTGTGTGTGTGTGTGTGTGTGTGTGTGTGTGTGTATGTGTGTGTGTGTGTGTGTGCGCGCATCCAATGTTAGCACCCCCTATTTGTCGATAGGGGTCCACTTCAAGACATTCCTGAATAGGATAAAGTAGATATGAATGAATGAATGAATGACAGATAGAGATATGGATAGACAGATAAATGAAATTGTTGAAGGTACATTTTTTTCAGTATTTTTATTCAGTGGTTTAAATGACATAGCAGATGAAATTAGATGGAATTTCACTCTTATATGACAGACTGCATTGCTATATTAAGAGACAGATTCTGATTAGGGCAATATAGTGAGAATTTTTGATCCTAGATATCAGAAAAATATTCAATGTGCTTTTATATAACAAACTTTAAAGCAAGCAAGCCAGCTTAAAACAAGTCCCAACATGGGAAACTTGCCAAGAATGTAAAAAGAGGTACAGATGGGAACGTGACAAGTATTTCTCACAGAGTAATGGAGTAGCCAGTATATTTCAAAAGCCCCTTTCTGATGTATGTGCTCTTGTATCCTTAAACATAATCTTAAAGATGATCCAGAATGATAGAACAATTAAGACTCTGCAAATGGTAGTAAATTACCAATGGTTTGGGCATTTCGCTGAAAAATAAAAGGAATGAGCAGAAGGCTTTGAGAATTAATGCTGATATCTAGCATTCATTGATTGAGTTTTAGTAGCTTTCTCATTAAAAAATAAGTACACAACTGTCTGTGTTCTTTTCCAAATCTGCTTAAATATTTATTAATACTTATGACCAATAAGGGGCAAGTATGGTCCAAGTAATGTGAAAATATATTAAAATCTGATTTCTAGCTACTCATAAATAACCTTGGACAGCCTAAAATCTTTTTATACTTCTCACTCATAATGATGGAAGAAAAACCGTGACATTTTATGGCAGCTATTACCTCTCCAGTAACTCCTCTCTGACAAAATATTTTCTTCTCTTCATTCTCTTATTCTGAAGATAACAGCCTGTGTGCAAATCTAAATGCCTCTGCATGCTTATAGCCTAATAAATATATATAGTACCACAATATTTTAATTTTTCACATTGCAAAAATACATGTTCTACAGTTTCACTTTCTTTACCAAAATCATACTCTTTCACTTATTGCTTTAAACATCATCCTTCCTTCCATGGCAATTTACTTAAAGAAAGTTTCCATTAAAAGTCTCAACATACTGTCAAATACTTATATCTCTTTTGCCTATTCTGTATCAATATTCTAATATCCATAGTATTAATACTCTATACTAATTTTTCTTAGGGTGAACATAAAACTCATGAGATATTTTATTATATTATTCCTTCTATTTTTCCTGACTTTTATTTCTAATTTACACAATAATATTTGCTCCTGATATCCCAATATTTTCATTTTCTTGAGACCTTTTCCTTTTAAAAATTTATCTCATCCCCCCCCCCAACATTTATATTTTATTCTCAGAATCTGTGACACAACTGCTTCTTGCTCTCGTTATTTATATTCAAAAAAGCATAAACAATTGGATTTATTAATCCCAGTCATCTTTTCATTTCAGGTAAACGCAGCAATCCTAATTTTATAGGATTTAAACTAGTTCCCTATATCAAATGAAAGATCAGAAATATAACGCCCTTTGCAACTGCTTCTGGTAACATGAAAACATTTGTCATATAAGTTCATCCTAAAAGTTTTCAAAAAATTACATCTGTCTTTAAACTGATCCACTAATACATTCCATGGTCTTGAATTATATCATATTTCCCAAATCGGATACCTAAAACAGATACTTCATTTGTAAAAAAATACTACATCACCTAAACATTTACACTTCTCTTTTAAATTCATATCAATGTCTGTCAGTATCATTCCCAAACCTATCAAGACTTCTTTCATTCATTCTTATTTATTCAATTAGCTGCTATTATTAAATCATCTGCAATATATAAAAATATTGGAACTATAATTTTTCCAAAGATCACACATGCAGCCTCTGCCAAGCTGTTATATGATTCAGCTGCTGCTGCATTCATTAATAATGTAAACAGTATCCAGCAATGAACTCCAGTTTTGTCATTCATTCATCTATTTACCACAATGTTTATTGTGTTGTTATATGCAGACTGGAATAATTTCAATATGTCTCTTGGAATTACATAATCATCTAATACCTTCTGTTATACATTATATAGTCTACAATATCAGGGGCTTTATTTGTATTGCCTACCATAATCTTTGGTTCTTCTTTATTTATTGCAACCACTTCTTTCAACAAAATTAATATCTTCTGACTTAATCTTCCCCTTATGCCATATATTCCAAGTATGGCAAATTCTTTTAGCATATTATTTAATTTTACCTGAATAGATTAAATAAAAATTTTAAAATTCTCATTGAAGTAAAATGTCTCCGATTTTCTATATTTGTTCTGAATTTTTACAATAATTTTAATAATTTCAATCAGTTGTCCATTCATTTAAAACCATTAAGAAAATTAACTGACATCTCATTTTTTTTTTACAAATTCCACATGCAATGTCATCTAAACAAGAAGATGAATCTTGTTTTAACTAATCATAATACTTTCTTTAACTCAGACAAATATTTCCTATTAAAGCTTTACATACGTCACCTGCAATTTTCTTCAGCCTTCACATTTTTATATGAAGTCTCTTTTTGGCACTAAACTTCTTCCTGTAAAATTCTGTGATCAGTCTCTTGATATCTTTTCATTTTGTCTTTAATTTTCTGTCTTACATTTCTGTTAAAATAGTATTTTCTTCCTTAACCATTTTTACTAGAAAGGGCCATACTACTTTCCTGCTCATAAGCAATATTTTTGTTTGTATAACATATTTTTGTATATTCCTTTTATAAGTTCATAGGTTGGTATGAGGCTATCGGCCCTAGGGCCTATACAAGCCTAGCTATAACAATTCCTTGGATATTTCTTCCCACAATATTTACTTCCCTGGACCCCTGTCTAGCAGGGTGACTGACGTGATCCCCGGGGTGAATTTCTATCTCCCATCCAATCGCCAATGTTCCTTTTGAAGAGGGCCAAGGAGACACACTGCTTGACATGTATGGGCAGTCTATTCCAGAGTCTGGGGAGTCTCTTGGTCAGGAACCTATCCCTCCAGCATCTTTTGTTCATTGTGATGACAAGGTTTAGATCCCTAGGGCGTGTGGCTCTGAGGGATTGGTAGTTCTTTAAGTGGAGCATGTCCAGTGGCTCAGGGTTTGACATGGCCTTGTATGTTAAGCAGAAATCACCTCTGAGTAGATGATATACTACAGAGTATAGCTGGAGTTTTTTTAGACGGTCAGCATAGGGCATCTGCTTTAGGCTTGTGATTCTTTTAGTGAGGTATTTCTCCGGACTTTCCAGCTGTTGCAGATGTCTTGTGAGGTACCTACCAAATGGGGCATTGTACTCTATAATGGGTCTAATGACGGATGAATACAGTGGGACAATGACCTCCTTTTTTCTGGATGAAAAGCCCTTAGTGATGAGGTGTGCCACATAAAAGGATTTCCTGACTGCTGTGGTGATGTGGTTATCGAAGGTGAGACTGCTGTCCACCTGTGTCCCTAAGTCTTTCAACACACTTTTGGTGTTTACTGTACTGCCACCTATGTAGTAATTCATGGGTACATGTTTTTTTCCCAGAGGGGATAACTATACATTTCTTGGCATTAAGATTGAGCCCATAGCTCTGGCAACAAGCATCTGTTTCTGTAAGGCCCTTTTGTAGAATATCCACATCATTTGGGGATTCAATAATGGCTCCCAGTTTGCAGTCACCTGCAAACTTGGTTAGCCAGAGTCCCTTAGTGTTGACCTGTACTTCAGAGAAGTAGATGCCAAACAAGAGTGGTCCCAGGACTGAACCCTGAGGTACTCCGCTTGTCACTTGTCTGGAGCTGGATTTGGAGTCGACTACTTTTACAGTCTGGATTCAGTCAGTAAGCCAGGTGGCAACCCATCGAGTGATTTAGGGATTTATGCCCAGCTTAATAAGTTTATCTGTGATTCCCGAGTGGGCGGGGGTGTCAAAGGCCTTGGTGAGGCCCAGATAGGCTGTGTGGACTAACTTACCCTCGTACACAGCTCTGGAGACTGATTTGAAGAAGTCAGTCAGGTTCAGGAGATAAGATCGACCCTTCACAAACCCAAACTGCATGGGGCCTAGTGTTTGAAGGTTGCCAATGTCTTTGTTTAGAAGTTCCATGATAATGCGTTCCATACCCTTGCAGATCAAGCTTGTCAGACTGATGGGACGGTAATTCCTAGGATCCAAGGTGGATCCCCCCTTGTGGAGTGAGATAACTGTAGCTGTGCGCCACTCAGTGGGCACAAAGCCTGAGGTGTGGCTATGATTAAACATGACACTTAGGTGAGCTGCCAGTTCATTTTGTAGTTCATGTAATGCACAGCCCAGGATGTCATCTGGTCCCATGGATGCTGTATTCTTAGCTTTGGAGAGTGCGATTTCTACCTGTGTGGCCGTGATTACTGGAATTTGGCAATCTTTTGGTATTGAGATGGTCCCTTTAGGGGGTGAGAGGGAGGTGAAGTTGGCACTAAATCGATCTGCCAGGATATTGGCAATATCCTTGGGATCAGTATATTTAATGCCATTCTGTTGTAGCTCAGAGCATATCTGAGCATTGCCATTTAGATTTTTGACATAACTATAGAATACCTTGTGGTTGTCTTTGGAATCTTTGGCAATTTTATTTTTGTAACTAGCTTTGAAGGATTTTATGAGGGATCTCAGCTTCTTACTGAGTCTGGTAAGGGAGTTTTTTGCATCCTGGGATTTTCCTCTTTTTCTGCAACAGTTTCTTTCTTCTGTTGTATAGTTTGTTTATGGCAGGGGACCACCAGATTGGCTTCCTTTTTTTGGAGAAGAGCATCTTGATTCTACTTGGGATGGCACGATTCATGCATGAGTGGATGTGCTCTTACAGTGCCTTAGTATAGGATTCAACAGTCAAACTTTCAGCTCCCATCTGCATGGGTGTCATGAAGTTTGTCACTTCTGACGCGAGTAGCATGAAGTTGGCTTTGGAGAATTTTTTTACCTAGGTTTCCTTACTGGGGGTGGGGGTGGGATGTAGATGTCAAGGGTGATTTGCTTATGGTCAGACCTGAGCAATGAGGGGATGAACACTGGTGTGGAGCATCTATCTCCCATGTTGGTAATGACCAGGTCTAGGATATTGGAGCCCCTGGTGGGACAATGGATTAGTTGATCCAGGGCATTGGAATTTATGAATTCCAAGAACCGTTGGGAAAAGGTGTTGGTACCCGAGTAGTTTTCCCAGTTAATGGCAGGGTAGTTGAAATCACCCAGTATTAGGGTCTTTGGTTGTATCTTAATATTTTCCAGTATGTTTAGAAAGGTGTACTGAGAATCTTGGGGCATGCTGGGGGATCTGTAGCAAGATACAATTTGGATTGCAGTCTTACCTAGTGTTAATTGCACTTGAAGAATTTCAGATGCATTGTGTTGGGCAACTAGCCTGGAGGTGTGAATATTCTTGGTGAATATGGACACTCCTCCACCTTTAGTGTTTTGGTCTTGGTTTGGCGGCCGAAAAGTGTCGTAAGAGTTGTAGCTTGGTATTGCAGGGGTGCTCTCTGAAGCCTTGAACCAGGTCTCAGTTACTGCACAGATCAATGTTCTCAATTTTTAGGAGTGCCTCAAAAGAGTGCATTTTGAGGTTTAGACTTCTAGCACTGAGTAGCATTACCTTCAGATTTTGTATATATTTTATAAATATTTTGCTCTTTTAAAAAAAATCCTTTATTTTTCCCTTTCCCAATCTTGCATCATGTCATTAATGACCATAATAAAAAGTATGTCTTGTATGTTTTCTTCCTTCTGTCTCTAATTTCAAATACATTTTTTTTAATTTTTGTTCTTTAAAAACTCACCACTATTTTGTCCAAGAAAACAAAAAAAAAATTATGCTTGCATGATTTTGCCAGAAATTTTTTTAGTTATCTTAGCCGCAGATTTTCTGGCAATTTATTTTCATTTTTTATATTTTTTTTCATTGTACAATGTAATCTTTACTTTTTCCCATTTTTATCTACATAACCTTATAATCTGAGAAAACTGCATCCAGTGTGCCCCTTCTCCATCCTGGCTTCAAGTATACAGACATAATAGAATAATCTATTTCATTTTCAAACAATGTGTTTTATACATCCATGTAACTATGTCCTGTAATTTCATTTTTCCATATTTTAGTGCTTCACATAACCTTTTTACTTCCTGCTCCTGTTTTCTAACACTTCAAGTAGACTGCAGTTTACATCTCCCATTACACTCACTTTTATATTCAGTATCACATTTCTTAACTTCTTCAAACAGCCCTTCTCTGCCTTTCACATTAGTAACAGCATAAGCACTTATTAATCTATCCACGTCATTTTCATTACCAATACCCACCATACTAGCCTTACCTACTTTGATTATACAAAACGCTAATATTTTTATTTTTGAGTTATATAAGAAAACAACCTCTCCATATCTGTCATGGCAAAGATTCCATATCACATCCCCCAATTTTTTTCAGACTGACTTCCATCCCGCTCACAAATAAATCACACATCTTGTAATACAAAACACAGTTACCCTTCTAACTTTATTATGCTGTTGACATTTACAGTCAGCATCTACAACAGATGTTTTACCTTTTCTAAATATAGGCAAAATGTTTTTGAATTTTCCTTTTAAACTAAACCTATGACCAATAGTGTTAGTTTAAGAAAAGGAAAACAACCCTATGACTACTATACATATTTTTGTGCTTATCCATTTTTATTCTTCATCTTCCTTCTCTTCATCTCGCATAGTAAAAATATCAGATATATTTCTTCCTTCAATCCTGTTTTTTTGGTCTCCCTTGCTTATATCAACAGTTGTAGATTGTACTTCCTCTTCTGCATTGTTGTTGCATTTCCTGCTTTGTACTTCCTCTTTTGCATTGTTGTTGCATTTCCTGCTTTGTACTTCCTCTTCTGCACTGTTGTTGCATTTCCTGCTGCTCAGCATTATTCCCATCAGATGCATTATGCACATGTATAGGTTCATCTCTAACTTCCATCTGTATAGACTCTTCTTCCCTACAATCAAATCACAAATGACTTGTTTACATAGCCTACATTCAACTTGAAAGTTTTTGGCAGAAGATCAATTTTACCACACTGATTACATCTTACGTTTCAGAATGCACTGATTACATATGCAGATTCTCCACAAACATCAGGTTTAGGGTTGACCCCCTTATTTTAAGGTTCCCCTTAAACAATTAACAAAAACAGTACTTAGCAGATGTATTACACTGTTGTTCTGAACTTGCAGCACAATGTCGACTTTGCACCCTCACATCCTTAATACTCTGTTACTTTTGTTATATTTTCAATACTTTCACAATCTTTAATAAACATAGTTTTATGTCAGATTCAGCTACATCATCTGACCAAAAGATACTCATTCCATCAATATATGGCTTTCTTTTATTTTCACAGGAATTTAGAAATGTGTATTTTAAAATGTCTGTTTCAAATGGTATAACACGAAAATCTTCCTTTCCAAGATGTATAAATGACTATATAGCCATAACCCCAAAACCCGATGTCACAAGTGTATAGTCCCATATAAAGTAACTCTTAATAATGTTCCCACTTTTACTTCTTACTCTTAAATTGTGGCATATTATTTTACCAATTCCAGTGACTTGCTTTTGATTGTCAGCATTTTTTTTGCCCAAACCATAACAATAAAAGTATGTTTTATACTGTACTTTCCATCCTACATACAAATGTTTATCTCCCTCTTAAAATTCTTTGTTATCCAAATAATAACATGCCAGTGTTACTGCAATAAGAGGCAACAGAAAATGGAGCGACTCCAACAAATGACAATATTCCATTCCTTCTTGTGATAGTTCAGAAATAGAAACATTCTGCTGCACATTTTCATGTGATACAGTTCAGTGCTGCTCATTTGTAATGTCCAGTTATCCAAATGACTGAAGTCACATTCCAGAAGCTGTTCTTACTCTTTATTGCCATATTTTCTCTCTTTCCATCTCCATTTTGAGCAAATACAGTAGCAAAGCCTTCTCTGTGTTCCTTATTCACTTCCACTGCTCCTTCTTTCAGCAGCATTTGGTCTACAAAAGGATGCGCATCACTTTCTCCTGAATTGAAAAGTGTAGGGATCCTTTATTTATATTATATTTACAATGTATTTCCACAAGTATTACATATTTACATCTTTCCATCTTTTCATTTTTTACAACAATCACAATAAGTAAAAAACAACTTTCTTTTTTTTACTTTACCCCTACTCTTTTCCACAACCACCATTTTATTCTGTTTATAACTGCAGGAAAAACTCCTTAAACATAATCTCATTAAGCCTTTCATTCCAAATAACTCATATAACATAAAATATTATTTTATCTATTTCAACTTATTCTCTTTTTTAATATTCTTAAAATATGCATGTGCTACCATATCCACCATTTAATTCATTTTCTTTTATATTTTCAAAAAAAAATCTCACAATTTCTTCCATAATTTTCTTATTTTTTACATGAAAAATGCATGTGTTCTGCTGTTTCTTCAGCCACACAATACAAATTCTTTATTTTTTCTTTTTGTATGGCATATTACTTTCACATAAACTTTATACCTAATGTCCTTAGGAAATCCTGACATTCCATCCAATTGTTAAACCATTTATTTCTTTTTGCAATGGATTTTATTTTTTTTCTTTTCACAAGTTTTCCAATGTAAAAAATGATTGATCCATTATCTTTTTATCCCATACATTCCTTCCTTATCTCATCAACCTTTATATTCCATATTTTCATTTTTTCTTGATAATTTTGTATTTTATCATCATAATGTTATAATATGAAGCCAATTGGTCATTGCGTTTCAATATGCAATTTTATTGGTCTAATACTTGTAGATGTGCATAGGAGGCATTGTTGTCTCCAGCCTATGTCATTTAATTAATCTTATTGGTTAGATTGTGAAGGTGTGGTTTTTTATGAGATTTCATTGGTTAATTGCCTTTTTAAATGTTTTTGATTTTTAAAAATGTTTTATCTGAAGAAGTTCTGTTTAACAGGACGAAATCCTCTGTGGTGCAAATAAAAATTATTTATCTTTGTTATTAGCAGTGGCTCCTAACTCAAGGTGTTTTATCGTATTTTAACCGGAATTTGCTGAGAGGGATCACTATGTGCTTGCACTTTGTTCATTTGCTTGTGTTTTATCGATATATTTGGGTTCTAATATAATATCCATGCCACAATTCTTACACCATTCTATTATTCCTGTTCTCCTTGCCACATATATAAGACAATTCTCATTTACTGACAGTACTCTTGGATTATTCTTTCCTCTATTTTTCAATTTGTCAAGTATTTTTTCCCCTCTTTTTTCTTTTTATCCATTCCCTTTCTTCCTATCATTTATATGTCAACCTTTGAATTTTCTTTTTATGTCTTTAACCCTTTTTTCCTGTAGAAGTTTTCTTTAACTACCATCTATTTTATATATTCTTCATCACTAAATTCTGAAATGTCTTCCATATCTCTATCTGGTACTTTTTCACCTTCCTTTTCCTTTGCCCCATTTATTTTATTTTTTCTTTTTGTTTTATCGTCTTTTTTTTCTTTTTCTGCTTCTTTACTTTCAATTTTTTTTCACTGTCTTTGTTTCTTTACAATCCATTGCTAATTGTCCTTTTTGTTTAAATTTATAACACACCAAATCACAATTTTTTGCCCCATGCCCCATTTTCCCACAAATGTAACATATTATTTTTTTGCAATTATGCACAAAGTACCCTTTTTTCCACATATGTTATTTGACCCCAATACTTTATCAAACCTATGTTTCCTTCAACATTTATAAGACTTGGTATATGTATAATCTTATTTTCCATTTTTCAAAACAACATCCCCCAGTACATAAACCTCTATTATTTACTTTGACAATATCCAATACTTCTGTACAAATGTCATTCAAATATCTTTTTAAAGTCTCTATCTCAGTAAGAATTGTATATATAACTTTTCCTCATTTATCTAAAAGCAGTCTTTATCACATAATCATTCCATGGATTTTCATTTATCTTTTTCTCAAATTCACTGATAAAGCTCTCTGTGCTTTGCACAGTTTCAAAAATAATGTCAAAAAAGTATTTTTCAGTTTAAGTATAAACACTCTTACTTTTGCATTTTAACAATCAAAGGTAAAATAACATTGTCCCCATACCTCATATTTGTTCAGTGCTACTTCACATTTATTTTTCAGTCTCACCACTAATTTCTTTTTGTTTAGGTTCTCTGATTTATTCTTCTGCTCCTTTAGTGTACTAGTCACCATCTCTGTACGTCTTCCTTTTTTCTTCCCTGTTCACCACCACAATATCTGTTCCTCTCTTTTTCTCCATCTCCCACTGCCATCCTTGAGTTCATTCCGGTTTATCATTTCATTCAATATATCATCCTGCAACCCTCCCGATTGAAGGGTTGGAATGACACACTGCTCTGTGCCACTTTTTGATTCCACAAACACGTTTTGCTGGAAAACATTTTCTGAATCCATCTCCACTATTGATGCACCTTCTCTTGTGGCAGCATTCACCTCTGCTCCATTACTTCCAGTTAACATTTTGCGCACTCTGACTGCACTCATAAGGATTACCATAGAGATTAAGGGATGTTCCGTGATGCCCTGGTCAAACTTTCTCTAATAGTGTAAATACCACATCGGATCTGCTCTGAAAAGAGGCCACATGTCCAGTAGAACCAACCTGGTAAACAAAAGATAAAAAATAAAATAAGATATTTTAACTTGGGTGAGAGGGCAAAACACTGCAAATATTGTTCTCAGCTAGGGTAGAGTAAGACTGATTTGAGCTGAGGATGCAATTAGGAGGTAAGAGGAATGTTCTCAGAAACTCCTGAAACTAGTGTACACGTAACTGCCAGATCTGGGTTAATTTCTGTAGATGGGATCACTTTTGAGTTAAGAAGGTCTGAAGGGCAGAGGCTGTTGGAGTGAAAGACAGTACAATTATACTGTTAAAAATAAGAGCAATAACAACATATTGTATAAACCTGTTACTAACTGACCTCGCTGCTATGAAATTTTATATTTTGTTTTTGGAGAATGAACCAATTGATCTGAGGGGTGATAACTTTAAAAATAAATTATAGACGTGGGAAACAAAGTGGCATTTCCAGCTGCACACTGATGTATTTCCTGTGTTAAATGTAACTCTAAATATCAACTGCTTTTTAAAGATAGAAAGTTTAAAAATAGACATGCATGTCTAAGTAACGTACTGCTTGTTTTTATAAAGCTGTTGCAACTAATGCACTATGTATTTTCTGAGTGTTTATGTGAATAGAGTCCAAAGTGCTCAAAACACATTGTCACACAGGTAGGGACTTGAACACCTTGCACCTGAAATGGACTGCTGCTTATACTTGACGTAAGTTCAGGTAAGCAGCTGTGAGAAGGAAGCCCAAGGGTAAGTTTAATCTTTGACAGCAGGATGGTGGTTATAGTTAGGGAGTAAGAAAGAAATTTTAGGTTTAATGACTAGGAGGGGAGTTTTAGGGTTAGGGAACAACACGAAAATTTAAATTCAGGGTGGGAGAGGTTGGAGTTTTAGGTTTAGGTAGCAATTGAGGATTTTAGGGCCAGAACTGGAGGTTTAGGGTAAGGAAGCAAGAATTCAGGTGAGGAACTGGTAAGAGCTTTATGGTTAGAATTTAGGTTCTGGTAGGGCTATACAGTTTTATAGGGTCAGGTGTTGGGAGGGCTACATAGAAATAGACAACTGAGGTCTTTTGAGCAATTGGCTGCAAGCTGGTGTGTCACAAGATACATGAGCACGGGTCTACTTTAGAACGACGAAAACTTAAAATATTGAGTGCTCACATGAGCAAAAAATCAGGACTTTCATATTTGTTTTTTTTGGATCACAGTACAGTGAAGATCGGGATATTTGCCCTCTCCTCACTGTAGTGCAATCTCGGAGTAGGAATATATATTTAGCGTGGGGTGTGGGGGCACAGCCCCCCACAATAGCGATTCGCTCATGTGAGCACTCGATATTTTGATTTTTCGTTTTTGTAATATAGACCCCATGAGCACATGTAACTGACCCAAATTATGTCATGTGACTATTGTCATGTTATTTAAATGATGGCTTGACAGTACAGTTTTTCTGACCTCAATTCTAGCAGAAAGTAATTTAAACATTCTTACTTATTTTAAAAATACTGGAAGAAAAATGTTCTTATCCCAAACAGCAGTTTATTCAGCCTAGCAAATGATACCAGTTTAGCCCTTCTGTAGTCAATGAGAAAAAATAACCTTGTTATCAGCATATCAAGATGAATGCGTCTCTGATCTATAAACAACAAATGCCAACAAAAACTGATGATATCAAAATAAATCATTGTAATAGCTGCTATGGTCTTGCAATATGTGCTGAACTTATTGTCTTATGACTGAATTGTTTACAGCATTTCTTTATAATTCTCATATCTTCTTAGTAATATGGGAAAAGTAAGCTAGAGTTCTAAAATCCTTTCTAAAATTATTCTTTATCATAGATTATTCAGTCAGTGCCAGCATAATCATCATAAATAACATAATAACTTTTAGAATGTAGTTTCTGTGAAGTGTTCTGTTAAGATTCTTACACACAGAGCCTTGGATAATCAATTGACATGAACTAAAGGATTAGTTTTGACTCTCTGCTAAAAGAGATTAACTGCAGGAGTGTGGAAACAGCAGCAAAGTCTTAATAAAAACAAACATTAAAGCTTTAAGTTTCTGCTTTGTATTAAGATGTTTATATGTGCAAATTAGTTAAGCAGTCAAAAGATTAATGGACTCACAAAGCGATAAAATACCTGCAATTAGCAGTACAACATGTCAGGGAAATGCTGCTATGTTCTTTAGTTTTATTTTCTTGTTTTTGTCTTAAACCTACTTTTTTCCGCACTAACTGCTACTGGTTTAGTGTTTTTAAGATCATGGGTCTATAAATCCACATTCCATTCTGACCACAGACTACTAGCACAGTGTTTCACAAACCAAAAATGGAGGTAACTTTCACAGAGTGCTCATTTGTCAATTGTTTTCAAACAACAAGGAAGATATTTGTGCTTTCTTCCCCGATGACTTCCACTTGATCTTGCAGAACTCCACACCTGAAATGCTGGTGTCAATCAGGGTAAGACTAAACTCCCTCAGGTCTCACTCTCACTCTTGTGGAGAAGGGTAAATTCCTATACATTACATGTGTACAGGCAATGCAGTATAAGAGCTTGGATTTCTTCTGACAATGGTGGATGTAAGTAGAGGACATTTTCCATCTGCAGTGGAGATTGGTACTACTATTAGGATATAAGTGATGAGACATATTTGAGATAACTTGTATGAAAGTTAGGCAAACTGTAGAAACTGACAGACAACCATTTCTCTGAGGGGGTCACTTAACTAGCAAAACTGTGTAATGTCAAGGGAGATAAGATGCAACTAGTGTAAGGAGTGCAACCCCACAGAGGATTTGTGGTGTAACCTTTACACTTTTTATTTTTTTTCCCTCAAGAAAAGCAAGTTTTGCAACCATACTGTGCATTGCCAAGGTACTAATTAATTTAAATGTAATGTGACCTGTTTTGGTCCTTTTCCAGTAATCTGTTTGTTGCTTAGAAACCTCACCCACCCCTTTGCTGCCACTACTTCATTTTTACACCATTCCCTTTCTTACCTTTTCTACCAACACCCAAACCTAATTGGACAAATTAGTCTATTCACTGAAGCTGTCGTCTCTTCATGCCTCTTTATTTCCCATAATAGTAGCTGGGGAGAAAGGCCCTTGACTATGTAATCTTACAGTTACCTCCCAGTAACTAAATTTAATATAATCATAGGATCATAGGAGGTTAATAGGCTAATGACCCTGGAGCCCTTACAAACCTAGCCAAGAGTTTATCCCCCCAAAAAAACCTCGGTCAGCACCTGTCACCCCTGTCAATGAGGGACACAGGTAGAAACCCTGGGACAGATTTGTGGTCTCCCATCCACTCATCAAGGGTGCGCTTGGAGAGGGTCAGTGAGGTACTCCATTTGACGTGTATGGGAAGTCTATTCCAGAGACGAGGCAGCCTCTGGGAGACAAACCTATCCCTCCAGCAGGTTTTGTTCATGTCACATATTAGATTAAGGCCTTTCGAGTGGGTAATGCATGAGGAGTTAGATTTATGGATGTGGAGTATATCTAGCAGGGTAGGGGTCCAAGACTGCCTTGTAGGCAAGACACAGATCACCTCTGAGCAATCTGTAGAATATTGAGTTGAGTTTTATTGATTTGAGCCTGTCCCCATCCCCATAGGACTGATGTTGGAGGCCATGGATTCTCTGTGTGAAGTATTTTTTTGGCCTTTTCAGTTGATGCAGGTGTTTGGAGAGGTACATACCAAAAGGGGAGTTATACTGAATTATTGGCCTAATGAGGGAGGAGTATGGAGAGGTAATAACTTCCTTTTTTTTCTGGATGCACATCACTTTACTTATAAGATGAGCCAAGTAAAAGGCTTTTCTGACCAGTGCCGCTACATGATCATCAAATGTGAGATTGTTATCAACCTGTGTACCCAGGTCTTTAAACACGGGTTGTGTGCTTAAGGGGTTGCCATTGACTTGGTAATCAGTAGAAGCCATGTTTTTGCCAAATGGTATGATAATACATTTTTTTGCATTGATATTACTTTTTTGCATTTAACTTAAGCCCATTACTTTGGCACCACTCACTGGTTGCTGTGAGACCCTCTTTTGGTATATTATCATTTGGGAAGTCAATAACAGCACCCATCTTACAGTAGTCCACAAACTTGGTCAGCCACAGGCTTTTTGTCTTTGTCTGGACCTCTGAGAAGTAGATGCCAAGCAACAGGGGTCCCAGGACAGATCCCTGGGGGAACACCACCAGTGGCAGGCCTGCTGTCAGAGGTGGAAGCACCTACTTTGACCTTGTGGCTCCAATTGGTGAGCCAGTTGGCCACCCACCTGATAAGATAGGGATTTACGCCAAGTTGTGTTAGCTCTTTGATGATGGCTGAGTGGAGGATTGTGTCAAAGGATTTGGCCAAGTCAAAGTAAGCTGTATGTACTGAATCACCCTCATCAAGGGCCTTGGTGATGGTCTCAAAGAAGTCAACCAGGTTCAACAGGCAAGATCTGCCACTGACGAATCTGAACTGGGTGGGGTCAAGTGCTAGGAGACTGCCTATGTCCTTGTTAATGAGATCCATAATAATACGCTCCATGGCTTTACAGATCAGACTTGTCAAGTTAATGGAGTGATGGTTTCCAGGATCAGTAGTGGCACCACCTTTGTGCAAGGGGATGACAATGGCAGTTCTCCACTCTGCTGGAATGAAGCCTGTACTTAGGCTATGGTTAAATAGGGTGCTCAATGACAAAGCTACTTCTTGCTGGCAATGGTGCAGAATACAGTCTGGGATACTATCAGGTCCCATGGAAGCTGTGTTCTTTGCCTTCTGTAGGGCCTTTAACACTTGATCTACAGAGATGTGAGGTGCAGACAAGTATCAGAGCTGTCAAATGGGCCTTTGAAGGGGGATGGGGGTGACATTTGCGCTGAACCTATCTGCTCAAAGTCAACAGGATCAGTGTAAGTACTACCATTAAGTACTAATTCAGAACAAACCTGGGCTTTGCTATGGAGGTTCCTGATGTAACTGAAGAAGGCTTTGTGGTTTCCCTTTATTTTGGAGGCTAGTTTTGATTCATAATTGGCTTTGAAGGTTTTCACTAGTGATCTAATTTGCTTGTTGTGGCTAAAGAGGGAGTTTTTCCAATTTGGAATTTGTTCCTTTTTACCCTTGGAAAACAACTGCTTCCTTTTGTTGTAAAGCCTACTGATAGAGGATGTCCACAAGGCAGGTTTGTGTTTCTTAGTTCTGTTGGGTATGTCTGAGTCCATGCAGTTTTACAGGTGTTTGTATATTTCTTTAGCGTACTGTTCAGCATAGTTGTCTGCATCCTCTGGGGAGGGGGCTGTGGTGTGAAGCTACTGATACCCTCCCTTAGGAGGTTGTAGTCCACTTTTGAGAAACTTTTTAGCCTGGTTATGGCTGGGGGGTAGGCAGGATAGAAATTTCAAATGAGACAGACCAATGATCTGATCTCACCAGGGAAGCACTTACTATGGGAGTGTTGCAGCGGTCACCCATATTGGTGAGAACCCAGTCCATAATGTTGTCTCTCCTTGTAGAGGGTGAGACAAGCTAGTCAAGGAATCATTGGGTGAGTGCATTAGTGCAGGAATAGCTCACCCAGTCTATGGTGGGGTAGTTGAAGCCACCAAGGATCAGGGTGTTAAGGGGTAACTTCATGGAATCAAGTAGGTCCAGGTAAGAGGAGTGGCTGTTCTGAGTCATGGACGGGGGTCTATATCTGGATACAACTTGGATGGGTGCCTTTCCAACTGTCAGTTGCACCTGGAGTAGTTCTAGTGCATCATGCTGGGAAACTAGTCTGGAGGTGTGCTTGTCTTTAATAAAGATAGAGGCTCCACCACCCTTAGTCTTCCCAACCTCATTTTGGGGTTGGAATGTGTGGAATGAGTATAGCCTAGTAAGGTAGGGGTGCTCTCCGCAGCCTTGAACCAAGTTTCTGTGATTGCACAGATGTCGGCATCTTCTAGTGTGAGGAGAGCCTCCAGTGAATAGATATTTAGGTTAAGGCTCCTAGCATTAATCAACATAACCTTCAATTTGCTTTTTGACAAATCTTTTATGTTGGAAGATTTATCTTTGGGAAATTACCTAAAAAAGGCACAATGGGGGAGGCAAGAGCCTTGGCCAAAATCTGGAATCCCAGGGTATTATATTCTGATTCCTATATGTGCTTGAACCTGCTTTCTTCTACTTACCATACCAAGCATCCCACAAAGGTAATTAAAAATTTTTCTACACTCTACATACGGCAAATCCTCTGTCGCCTCATAGCAAGACATTGTCCCATTCGATTCTCAACTAGAGCGTCTTGTGTGGAGGCATACGTGAATGGGGCATGCCTTCGTTGAAGGTTGTGCGTCAGGGCTGGTAACCCGGTATGTAAAAAACCACTACCAATCATTAGCGGACCGGAGTTCCGCTGTGGCGACCCCTAACCGGGAAAAGCCGAAAGACACAAACAAACAAACATACGGCAAATCCTCTATAAACTAACCTCTGTGATATAATTATGTGACACACTCTTGAAACACAGATATGAAAACTGCTTTATCTGAAAATTACAAATTATTCTTTGTGAACAGTTTATAATATTTCACTGTAATGAAAAAAGGTACAATATGGCAACAAAAGAGAAGAACGCCAGCAGTACAATTGCTTTACTAAGTCTTGCTGTTTAATTTTTTGTAGCAGGTTTTCTACAAAAATTGTATTCTTTTTAGAAGTTACACTGTCCTAAAACGGTTATAATTTCTGTCGTACATGTCCTAGTAAACAAAATTAAATAAATATTTTAGGTTATTTCAGGAAATACAGGACTACAAAAAGAACCTAATAACTTTAAGGATAAAAATACAAGATATACTTATCAGATATTGATGACTATAATCAGAATAAAGGCAAGTCTAAAAATTCAGTTTATGGCATGAAAGTAAATAAATCCAGAGAAACCGCACACTGCACTAGTTTAACTAAAACTTCCATGAATAACTAGTTGAAATAACTGAATACTGTAATGAAGGAACAGTACCAAAATATGAGCATGTATATAAAAGTTTCCATAGAAACTGGGTTACTATAAATATGTTTTCAGAAAATATTATCTTGGGCACAATAAGAACACCTAATCACAAGATACTAGCTCTCACTGCAGATGCTTTAGAAAAAGTGATCACAAAGCTAAATTACTGTAGAATATGACATTAAAATGAAGAACGTGTGTCAGTTTCATTTAATGATAGCCATCTGTCCCAAAAAGAAAGAGTAATGCCCCATGCAAATTATTGTGTGGCATGTCTGCATGGCTATCATAGTTTACTAAATCACGCTGCAGTACAGTCTATGAATGAATTAAATTTCTTGAGTTCATGCTGATTAAGATACCAAATGATGCAAGCATTTGATTAAAAATTCCACACGATTAAAAATTCTACAGCTTCATGACAAAGTGCTAAGTGCAGTTCTCACTATGACTTAATTCCTTCGAGTACAGCTCATTCTCTCTAACGTTTTAAATATGGTACCTTATGGAAGAAGGCGGCCTGCTGAGTGGCAATATGCTTAGTCAGCAACAAAGAACTGCGTGCCGTCAGCCTGGCTAATAAATGCCAACAGCTGTGAACTTGGATCAGATGCAAGCAAAGCATCTAACTACAGATCATTTACAGATAATGGTAACAAAGAAAAGATATATATCAGCAGTTAAGGAGCTGGAATTACAGAGACTTCTGTTTAGTTCCACTGGGGTGAGTTGTCTATACCAGAGTGTTTCAAACTCTCGGTGGTGAAGGACCAATGGTTTTCTTTTCCAATTCATTGTGGAATGATACTTTTGTAAAACAATTGCAATAAACAGACTATGATACTTAAAGACATACTGTGAGGAATCCAGATAAATCAATTCAAGAATCAAATAAACACACAGTAGTCACAGCAAAGTACACGGATGAATGTTCAGAATTTTTGTTCCAGAATCAGGGACAAAGTCAAAAGACAGAAATGCACATGTAAAACTATGAACTGCAGTTTGTCTTTAGAGCAAAGGGCTTTGGTAGGGTGATAGTGCTGAAGTATGCCTTTTAGTGCCAGATACTCTAATATACTACCTTGATATGTATGAGCTAGTATAGGCTGACTATAGTGCAGGTGTTATGGAAGTTCCATCTAATTTAGCTGTTTAAGGGCAAAACAGTGATAAGTTCTAAAGGGGCAATTTTCAGCGAAGTGAACCATTTTATTTTAGCATCATTCCAGTCTTATTTGTGTGAAAGTCTGTTGGTTATTGGGGGGCATACAGTAGGGTAGGTAGGAGGTAAGCTTTAGCTACGGTTTCTCTAGTTTTGTCTGTTAAGTAGGTTCTATTTAAGAAGCCATCCTTTTGGTGGGTTATTTTTATTAACAGTTCAAGCAGGGTGTTATTTAATGAAGTGATTTTACCAAGAGATTTCCTTTGGGAGAATGTTTTAGGGGTGAAAAGTAGTTTTGTTTTTTATGCATTAGGTAGGAGTGGTGAGTTATCTAGTCAGAATTCTATGGACATAAAGGATTCTTGCGTAATTTCTTAAAGTTTCTGTAGGTTAGAGGCTGTGCATGTGAGTACAGAGTCATCTGCATACTGTACAAGAGTGGCAGTGTGTAGATCTTCTGGGGAGGGAGTGGGTTATTTTCTTTATACCTCTCATCCTCTTAGAGCAAGAAATCTGGACAAAGCCATCAATAGTGGGGGGACAAAGGCCTAAAATAGGGACACTTTTTAAATATTGCTTTTACAAACTTAGAACATTGATAGAACAACAGTTGTTTTAATAGCATGAATTTTCTAAAGGGTATGAAGTCTGAAACTCAAATGTCTGTCATTATTTCCCAACTTCAACCCTCAATGATTTGCCCAAAAAAAATACAATTTTTATGAGAAATGGACCCAAAATATGAGACAAAAATCTGGAGATTCTGCAAAAATATGTACTGTTGAGAGGTATGAGTTGACTTTGACCTCAATTTAGTAGATGTTGGACCAATGAGCATCATTTTTAGAATTAGTTTGGTGTGCCTATTGTAACTTAAACTAGTGGATCTTTTTTGTTATGGTTAACACTGTGTTTAGTTTTATTTCTTATCTGTCTGTAGTGTTGGAAGTTTTTTTCTGGGTTTGTTGGTGTGCCATCCAGGTCTTGTCTCTAAGCACTACTAGTTGCATACTGATTTTATATAGCCACGTTGCTAGATTAAGTTTAAATGGTTTGGTAAAGGTTTTACTAAATTCGAGGGTGGCTTCATCAAAAGGATCAATTTTTTAACATATTCTAGTTGTATTACTTGAGAGTACAGATGAAATTGTTTACATTAAAACTGGATAAGTTACACACATTTTTGTATGTGCAATGTTCTTCTGGATTGCATAAGAGCCTGTTAGCAAAACTGGGCAGGCGGTGACTTAGGCTGACAGTGTGCCAGTTATAGATAGTACTGGGTTTAGTTGAGAGAATGCAGACTAGAGGAGCGGCCTTTGAGAAGGCCTTATTATATCTTGTTGGTGTATTGATGAGCTGAGAGAATCCATACAGGTTTATATCGATAGTGGCAGTATCAGATAAAAATATAGGCCCAGTCTATGTTAAGGTCCCCAAGGATGACGGTTTCTTGGGATATATTGGTAGATGCACAGGATATGGATGGATGCTATTACTAGGGAAATATATAAAGCTATGATACATATGGTCTTACGAAAGGTTTAGTTTGAGTAAGGCAATAAGAAACTGTTTTATTGAATGAGTGATGCTTTCTCTGCTAAAGGGATATGTTCAAGTGTTTTGAGTATATTATAGCTACCCCAACTACTTTTTTGGATATATGGTCTGCTTGAAGGATACTTTATCCTTGTAGAAGGATTTCTGTGTCTTTGACTTTGGGTTTTAAATAAATTTCTATGAAAGCGAGAATGTCAGGGTTGTAATGATATACGGAAGCATGCAGTTCAGGTACTTTATTACAAATGCATCCAAGGTTAATGTTTATAAATTTTAGACTTGTTTTATCCAAGTTGCTGGAGTGAGGTGTTAACATTATTAATGGTTGTGTGGGCCACTATGGGACAGGCTCTTTTTACTGGACCTGGATTGGGGTGGTAGGAATAGCTGGACTATACAAAGGCACTTCGTTTTGAATTTGTTCTTTGTGACTAGTTTATGGGCTGGGTTAGTTACATTTATATACATGTATTTGAAAAGATGGATGTGACATAGGTTGTAAAGGTTGTGGGCTATACAGAACTAAATATGGAAATAATTACCATGGAAAGCAATGGGCTGAGCATTGACATAAAGCTGGTGTTGACAGGTGTATGATGTTTATGTGTGTGCTAGAAAGAGGAGGGAAGTGAATTGTAGCACTTTGAACAGTATGTTAATTATTATGTAAGTGTTCAGTAAGTGAAAATGTAAACAGGATAGTGATAGAGGGCTGGCTAGTGTTTGACTGGTTATGGGTTGGGTGAAATGAGAGGGGTTGTAAAATTACAATGTAGAAATCCAGTTTAAAGAAAGAAGAAAGGTTAATAATTGGTTGGTGATTGTTTGAAGGACAGGCAAAAGTACAGACTGTAAATTGTATTCTGGTTGGTGATAATCTGGTGGGTAGAGAATAGCTGAGAATAACTGTAGATGATATGGGTGTGGTTGGGAATTAGGGGTAGATTAGAGGAATGGAGTGGGCTGAATTAATCAGATACTTAATGGAATGCAGTTACTCGCCCCACTGATGGTTTTCCACCAAAAACCATCAATGAGGTAGAATGTTTAGGGATACAAAGACAAGGTCTTTCAACTCTTAACAACTTGAGGTGCGTCACAGCATTTACTTTTACTGTTATAGCCTTTATTCGCTTTCTCCACAGGAAATTTTGCACTTCTGTAGTAAAATATGGTAATGTCTTAATTTAATTTCAACTAAAGCAGTGCAAGGCCTGTGGTTGGGGGTGCGGTTGCCATTACTGCAGATTCAGCACTACAGTACAGAACACACACTGATGTAAAAGTGAGGGAAAACAAGATACTTCAGCAGTTTAATATAATTCTTGGAAACTGCCTTACCTTTGGTTTAACTGAAGGTTTTTCTCCTTTAGTATTTTTATAACTGGAGTGAAATTCAAATGTAGAAGTTCCCTTGGCAGTGATATTGTCTTACTTTTGCAGCGGGAATAGTCAGGGATACTATGTGCTCAGTATACTGGGAGAGAGACAGATTAAAATTATTAGTACTGTTTGGTGGTTGAATTGGGTATCTAGAGTACTATTCTTCTATGCTCTGCTTTATTAAATACAGCTTGGCCAACATAAGTAATGCACTATATTACGCAGTTGTACATTTTTACTTTATAAACATTAAACTGGAAAATAAGGCAAATAACAGCAAGTGTGTCATGGTATACAAGTTTGGGGTTACTAAAATGGAGGCTTCCAGAGTTTAGAAGAACAGATGGAAAATAAAGCAGATAACAAAAGCTATGTGTTGATATGCAAGTTTGGGATTACTGAGATGGAGAATTCCAGATTGTAGAAGGAGAGTAGGACACCTATCTCAGTAACTTCCAACTCTCTGCTCCACAACATGCAGTCTGTAAATGTGACATTTAAGCACTTTGATATAAGCAGCTGGAACTTTGATAGGTATGAAAGCACTAGGCAATGACCTAACTCTTTTCACAACCAGAACTGTCTCAGATTATTAGCAAATGACTAGCCAGTAGCTGTGCTGTTGATAAAGTATAAAAACAGTTGCTATAACTGAACCCTACAGCAGATGCCAGAAGAAAAATGCTAATGTACAGAAAATTTCTAGAAAAACAGGTATTATTTACATGCCATTTCTAAAGGCTACAAAGTCTAAAGCTTACAGCTCTGTCATTATTTGGTGGCCACAAACCGCAACAATTTGCTAGATAAGCACAAATTTTAGGAGAAACAGACCAAAACATTAGACAGAATTGGGGACAGTTGAAAGCACTGCCCTTGTGCGAGCGCACGCACACACACACACACACACACACACACACACACACACACACACACACACACACACACACACACTCATGCACACACATGCACACACATACACACATGCACACACACACACACACACACACACGCATCACTTACAGCCACTTATATGACTGTATGCATCTCAGATATCACCTTACAAACAAATATTTACTTATTTAATTTATTCATTAATTAATTTATTGTATTTAACACCAACTAGCATGTTACCCACGTTGACTTTAAACAGGTAAACTAAAAACAAAGTATATACTCCAGTAAAGCAAGTCCTAGTATGCAGGAAATAATCACATTAATAGTTCAAAATAAAAATAAAATGAAAATCTAGTAAAGCACTTTTGTCTTACAATATCTTTCATTAAGACTACATCAGAACCTCCTCATGAAGTCCTAATGAAAGTCATGTAAGATGAAAGTGCTTAACTGGATTTTTATTTTTTACTATTAATGTGATTATTTCTTGTATCTTTGGACTTCATTTAGTACATTTAATTACTGGAATAGTCTAATTAAATACAAAAGCCCAGTGGAGCTGTATAGTTTGTATATACAGAGGTGGATAAGAGAAACTTAGTCAATAGTTATACTATGAAAACTGCTCAGCGGGATTAGAGGAGATAGAGAGATGAAGATTAGGAGTGGAATAATAGTGTGAGGACATGATGTAGGAAGACTGTGATTTAGAGAGGCTATCTGGTAGGAGTAGGGTGGTTAGAGAGGAAAAGAAAAGTGGGGAGAGGAAAGGTGGGGAAAGGAAAGGACAGGAAAGGTGGGGAAAGGAAAGGTGGGGATACAATGGCATTTCATTGATTGTCAGCTTAACGTGGAGATGAGCAACTTCAGAACCAAGAGTCTATTAGGTGAGCCTTCATTTTTTTTTTCTAAAGGATCTTACGGAGAGGTTCCACAATAAATGCATAAACAGTCAAAAGCATATTCTAGCTTTCTATTACAACCATATAGGGCAAATGACTTAAACAACCCTATGCCTTTAACTTCTTTGTTCAAGAATAAGGACAAAAAAGTATCTACATTTTCAGACTCCAAAGAATTTTCCTTGGGTAGATTGCAAATGTTGGATGTGTGATGGGGAAGAAAGAGATAATTGGGAACATATTTTTAGGAGTGTAACGAGTTGGCAGACTTTAAATTTTCCTGAAGACTACTCTGGCAGAAATACTGGGTGAACAAATTGGCATAAGTGAGGGAATTAATTTTTGAGCTGTGCTACAGAATTGAAATTGTCTAGACATAGTGAGGCCTTGACTGCCAAAAAAAACAGTTACTAGAAAATGGAAATCAACATCTAAACCAACAGAACAAAAAGTAGTGAATACAGTAATAGAGTTAAAAGAATTGGAAGTGGGATGTTTAGAAAAGTGTAGGAACAAATTAAATAGGAAAATGGCAATTTGGGGAGAAATACATGTAAAATAATGTGTTGGGGGGGAAATGATATTTAAGGGAAGGCAGGAATTGAATGAGCTATGTAATCTTAGCTGGACAATGACTGTATAGAAGATTATATGTAATGTATAATGTTTGCAACTGAAAGTATGTCAATATGGTTTGCTTTCATTTATATAAATGTATGATTGCCTATGTTATAAGCGATAATTCAATAAAGATGTTTTTTGTTTAGCCAAAAAAAGAAAGAAGATGGGATAAAGACAGGATCTAAAGTCTCTTCAATTAAGACTCTAGGTAGACAGTAACCAATTATTAAACGTGAACACCATATCCTATCAGCAAACAATGAGCAGTCATACAGCTATAGGACACAGCAAATGAAAAGAAAAAAATTGTACAAAGCTAAATTAAAAAATAAGTAAAAATAAATGAGTGCACATATATAATGGAATACATTTCAGATATAATTACATATATGACTTCTGTCACAAGTACAATAAGAACTGGTGCTCAGTGAGACCAGACAACATAACTGGTCATTTCCTATACAAAACCAAGATGGCACAACCAAATCCTTATCACATCTGCTAAACAAAATGATAGCATGTCGACAACCCTGACCCAGGCAGTCACACTGCTCACATGCAGTGACCCCATTAAATCCATGTAATTTCACGACTTTCAGCCTGCTCAGTAATCACATGAGCAAATACAGAATCATAATAGAGTTTATCCAAAATGACGCAAGTGACCTTCTTCTGTTAGATATGGAGCAGTATTGATTTGTTGAGGGAAGATCTCACCCTCCTGAATCGCGTGGCATTCATTGAATTGTTACTTTAAATGGTTTTAGATTGTTCAACAACAGAAGATGCAATGCTCCTCATGAGGAAATAATTTATACATTAAAAAAAAAAGTCTATATGTAATTCAAGTAAACAATGGCCAAGCATCAGGATGCAATAACCTGGAGAAATTTCTTTTGAGACTACTCACGTCAGATACAGATATGGAAAATGAAATTCGGTTAACCAGATATGCTAATGTTGACAAATTTGGAAATATAATTACTTCTATAAAAAGACTCCAAAGTTACTCAAGATGATTTACAAAACTATACCCCCGGTAGAATAGTATTAACCTTATTTTTTAATGACAATAAATATTGTTAGACTTGGTAAAATGGATATAAAATATGATTATAAAATAAATGGCTAAATTATAAAGAACAGCATTCATCAATAAAGCTCTACTGATAATAGAACACATCAATTCATATGTGACCACTGTGTATCTGAGAAAATCAGAAAAGTATAATCTGTAGCCTTCTAATTCTAAAGGGCATGTTTAGTCCTATCAGGATGTTCATTGTACTACATTAAACTTCACTGCTAACCAAGAGTTGCAACATTTTATAGCCTTCAAACAAGCCACCTGAAGCAAATGGAAAAGAAAACATACATTCCTATCTAGACAAAAAAAATCACAGAGATGGAAAACATGAACTATTCAAAGAAGCTTTAGGATTATCATTATATTACATTTGTATAGGCTACTTGGACGAGATCTGTGCAACATATTGTCTGATTCAGGTCTACTAAAAATTCTCTGGCCATTTACTCTTCTTTGAGGGTAACCACTAAATCAGGGAACCTAGGCTGATGCTAAACATAAATATCAATAACAGAAAAATGTATGGACTTCCTTAAGCTTCTGAAATTTGAAGTCACTCATTTAGTTTCTTTAGTCTTATTATAAGTGTGTGCACGTGTGTGTGCACGTGTGTGTGTGTGTGTGTGTGTGTGTGTGTGTGTGTGTGTGTGTGTGTGTGTGTGTGTGTGTTAAGAGTATAAAATATTCATCTGAGGTTATGACAATCAAGCTTTTTGAAGGCCAGCAAGTCATATGCTTGAAAACTGGCTCTATTAGATATATTGCATGATAATACAAAAAGGAAAACTCATCTGAAAGATACAAAAAAAAATAGTAAGGAGGCAAGGGTTTATTACTGTAGGTAATCTTTTTGGAAAGGATGTTATTGCCATCAGTTTTCACGCTGATCTGCAAGCAGCAATCTGAAATGTGAGATTAGTGTACCACAAAAGCAGATTCAACTACAATTTTTTTCCAAGTAACTTAATTAATCTAATATTAAACTTTAACTTTGTCAGTTACTATATCTACTGATGCTCCCTGAGAAATAGTAAAGCTTTTAATTTGCAAAACAGTCATAAGAAGATATCAGTGTGCTAGCCATATGCACAAAACATACTCATGACAACATATAGTAAATCAGTTCATTCACTGTGGCTTTAATGTGGAAAGAGAGTACTAAGTGTAAAGTTCCTCATTCAATGGAATGAAAACAGGATAAAAAAACAGATAAACAGTAAAATCCGTAAAGTGTGTATACAAACACAGATGTCCTTCCACTGTCTTGGTAAGCATGTTCACTTCCTTCCCCCATTTCCCAGCCACCCCCAGCAGTTATACTTACTTCTCTCCACCCACTTCTTTAAACAAACCCCTCCATCCTTAAAGCCTTACGTGACTGTGACCTTACTTGCACAAATCTCTTTCTACAATTAACATACTAGTTCACTTCTCTCTCTTATCCTATTAACATTAATTTTTTCATCATCACTTGTTTCACACAAAATTTCCTTCCACTACGAATTCTGACTTATGACTCTGCACTATACATCATATAATACTAACATAATTAATATTAGTACTGGCTCTGTCACTGCTTGTACATATCCTTCCATAACTATGCCCTATATCATAATCTGCTATCCCCTGCCTCACCTACAATCTCTTCAAACACCTCCACCTGCCACTTATCTAACAATCAACCTATTCCCACATATTATTTACCTCTTCAAGATAAAACATGTTCAGTATTCACTTAACCCACTACATAACAAATGTTGTCCTCAATTGAAATTTAAATAAAAGTGGCCCTATATCCACTAGACTTTTCTCTATTAAATTTTGTGAAGATATCCATCTAAATCCAGGCCCACTAAACTATCCAGTTAATGCTCTCACTCTACTAACACCTCTATTGGATTGATCCCCTAAATTATTCTGGTCTTTAGTCACTCAGATCCTTTACCCAGGTCAGTTAACTCATCTAGTACCTTCTGTAAGTAATCTGCCTGAAAGCACTGCCAGCCAATTCAACTCACATTTAGTCAATGCTGTAACTTCCATAGTTACAATCACAGCCCCTGACCCTTTTATGAAATTAATGAAACCACCAATAAATTGTTTCCAGCTCATACCTATCTCTTCTATCAAAATACTTATTTTCCAACTAAAACCCACTAGTCTTGCCCCAAACATCCTGCAAGCAGAATACATCAAGCTTGCATCTGACAACATGGCCTATACAGTGTCAATACTAATAATCAACCTCACAGTCAAGGAAAACTAAATCCCACAGCATTGGAAAATATTAAATATTCCCACTACACAGAGGTGGCAGTTCCCTGGATCTCACCAATTATTTTTCCATTGCCATTCTATCATCTCTTGTTAAACTAATAGAAAAATGTATCCAAACCAAAGTACTTAACTTTCTCTCTGTTAGCAATTTGACATGTTATGGATTCGTTCCACATCACAGTACCATCTCTGCCCTTAACTTTACCACCTTCACAACCAAAGAAGAAATGAAGGCAACCTCATATCTGCAGTATTCTTAGATCTATCAAAGGTTTCAATACTGTATCCAACCACCTTGTACTAAATAGGCTCTGTTCGTTAGGACTAGGCCCACCAGCGCCTGCCTGGTTTAACAGCTATCTCGGGGGCAGGCAATAGGTAGTGACATGTTAAATAACCCTCTTCTATAGTTCTAAATGTAGCAGTGGATGTTCCTCAAGGGTCTGTTTACAGCCCAATCTTTTTCAACATATTTATAAACATCCACACCACGAGAAACATACTGATGTCATCCATTATGATGATATCTGAACCTTAATCTGCTGTGCCAAGAAGATGGAAAGACTGCAAGAAATAACCCACAAATCTCTACTATCTACTGAAAATTGGTTTGATGGCTTACAGCTGCTCCAAATCCCCCTAAAAGCTAAACTAATCTTATTCAACCTCAAGCAATTCTGTTATCAGAAGAATCTTCTCTACATAACCTCGTCCAGCTGTACCAAAATTGAATTAATAACCCACACAAAACTTCTAGTGATCATCATTAATGACAATATGAAATATGAGTATCATATTAAATAAGCAGGAAAGAAAAACACCAAAACCACTGTGCCCTCTATAGGCATGTCTTTCAACTTCTTAGCACAATAAATCTAGACAAAGTCTAAAATATGGGGGGACAAAGGCTCAAAAACAGGGACAGATTTTAAGTACTGCTCTTATAAACTTAAAAAAACTGCTAGAATAACAGGATTTGTGTTACCATGTATTATTTAGTGACTGCAATCCTCAGTGATTTGACAGAATACTATACGTTTTATGAGGAACAGGCCAAAAATATGAGGCAAAGTCTGGACATTCTGCAAAAAGCTGGACAGCTGAGAGGGATGTCTATAGGATAAAACCATATCTCACAGATGATACTGGGAAAACAAATACCACAACTTACCTACTCTCCTCGCCTTCTCTGCAGTACTCCCATTCTTGTAAATCTGCAGGCCACCCAGTCCCACCTACTTGAACAATATTACAATAAAATAGCTAAGCTTTATTGCTAATATCCCATACAGAACACAACACTGCTGAGCTATAAGGCAACTCCAATGGACTGAACTGCACCATACCCTAACCTTTTATCTGTTCGATACTATACACAATATAATCTACAAATCAGAAGCATGTCTCAGCAACATAATTCAGCATTCTCCAACAAATAGAATCCTTCATTCCACAAGACTACACTTATTACTAGTCACAAAATCTAGTAAGTTAGCAGGTGACTCCTCCCCACTCCCCTTATTTATATAAAATCTAGAACTCAGTCCCACTCACCCTAAAACAAACCATAACCTCCTAACCTTTAAGTATTTCAAACAACTGAAGGAAACATGGTCATGTTCCTGCAATTCACCAGTGTAGTAATGAAGCTCATTTATACCGACAACATCTTATCCTACAAAAGCCATAAATATCCATCCACATAACTTTTGACATAGGTGTGTACTAGGCTAATGGACCTAGGGCCTTTACATGCCTAGCCAAAGGATTACCCTGACATAGCGCCACATAACCTTAGTTCCCAGTGCCTCTGTCGAGTAGAGCCACTGGTATTATCCCCAGGGTGAATTTTCTGTTTCCCATCTACTCATCAATATTTCTTTTGAAAAGGGTCAGTGAGGTGCTCTGTTTGACATGTATGGGAAGTCTATTCCATAGCATGGGTAATCTCTGGGTTATAAATCTGTCCCTCCAGCATGTTCTGTTAATTGTGATAATGAGGTTGAGGTCTCTGGAGTATGTGGTGCAGAGGGATTGGGATTTCTTTAGATGGGGTTTATATTATAACATCGTAGTAAAACATCAAATGTTATAATATCAAACCCAAAACAGCGAACGCTGAAAATAGCAAAGCTGCAGAACAGGGCTGTTTCTGCACTTCACTATTTTCTCCACTGTGGTGCGAAGGTTACGGACCGAGTTAAGGTAAATATTTGAATGGACTGGGATAAGGTAAGTGTGAGAATAGGATAGTTAGGGGCCTTAGGGTTAGGGAGTGGGTAAGGTGAGTGTGTGATAGGGGCCTTAGGGTTAGGGAGCGAGTAAGTTGAGTGTGTGATAGGGACCTTAGGATTAGGGAGCGGGTAAGGTGAGTGTGCGATAGGGACCTTAGGGTTAGGGAGCGGGTAAGGTGAGTGTGCTATAGTTACGGACCTTAGGGTTAAGGAGCAGGTAAGGTGAGTGTGCGATAGTTACGGACTTTAGGGCTAGGGTTTGGGTTAAGGTAAGTGGATAGATAGTAGTCTATGTACGGTTTAGTGTAGGGTTAGAAGTAGGATTTTAAGTGTATATGTGTGGATTACTTTTTTTGGTGTGCTTGTGTTGTGTGTGTTTTTCTCGGAACAGCAAATTTTTTCCCTGGGAAAAAATTTGCTGTTCTGAGCTTTCAATTATATCACATTTTGACATTCCAAGTTCGACCTTATGGTGTTCCATATTTTGGGATTTTGATTATGTGATATACACCCCTTTAGATGTAGCATTTCTAACAGAGCTGGGTCAGACATGGCTTTGTAAATCAAGCAGAAATCGCCTCTAAGTAGGCAATATGAGGCAGAGAATAGTCTGTTTTTTTTTAATCTGTCCATATCGGACAAGTGTTTAAGGCCTGGGATCCTCTTTGTGAGGTACTGTTGCAGCCTTTCCAGTTGTTGCAGGTGTCTAGTGAGGTACATGCCAAATGGGGCATTGTACTCAATGACTGGCCTAATAAGGGAAGAGTACAGGGAGACAATGACCTCTTTCTTCCTGGATGCAAAACCCTTAGTAATGAGATGTGCCACACAGAAGGACTTTCTGACCACAGTGACAATGTGGTGATCAAGAGAGAGGTTACTGTTAACCTGTGTTCCCAGATCTCTTATAATGTCTTCTGTGTTCAGCGGACTACCATCAATGTGGTAATTCATGGGAACTGGCTTTTTCCCAATGGAGATGGCGACACATTTTTTCGCATTGAACTTAAGGCCATGGTTCTGACACCAGTCGTTGGTCACAGTGAGGCCATTCTGTAGGATGTCAACATCACTTGGGGAGTTAATAATAGCTCCCAACTTGCAATCGTCTGTGAACTTTGTCAGCCAGAGTCCCTTCGTGTTGGCCTGGACTTCAGAGAAGTAGATATCAAACAGGAGAGAACCCAGGACCAAACCCTGTGGGACTCCACTCATGACTGGGTGGCAATCTGACTTGGAGTCAGCTACTTTCACATTGTGGGTTCTATCTGTGAGCCAGTTTGCAACCCACCAAGTGATAGAGGGGCTGATGCCAAGCTTAGTGAGTTTTTCTATGATTCCTGAGTGGGGAATGGTATCAAAAGCCTTGGCCAGATCAAGGTAGGCTGTATGAACCACCTTGTCTTCATCCACAGACTCAACGAAGTCAACCAAGTTGAGCAGGCATGATCTACCCTTCACAAAACCAAATTGTGTGGGATCCAGAGTTTGGAGTTTCCCTATATCCTTGTTTATTAGGTCCATGATGATGCATTCCATAGCTTTGCATATCAAACTCGTCAGGCTAATGGGGCGATAGTTCCCAGGGTCTGTATTCACTCCACCTTTATGGAGAGGGATAACTATAGCAGTGTGCCATTCGACAGAGACAAAGCCTGAGGTGAGGCTGTGACTGAACGGAGCACACGGGTGAGGTGCCAGTTCACTCTGTAGTTCATGTAGAATGCAACCAGGGATATTGTCAGGTCCCATAAAAGCTGTATTCTTGGCCTTGGACAGTGCTGTTTTAACCTGTGCAGCAGTAATACTGGGTGCCTGGAAATCTACTGGTATTGAGATTGGTCCTTTGGGGGGGGTAAAGTTGGCCCTGAATCTGTCGGCCAGTATACTGGCAATATCTGTTGGCTCAGTATAGGAGGTACCATTTGTGTAGTAGCTCAGAGTAAATTTGGGTATTACCATGGAGATTCTTTACATAACTATAGAAGGCCTTGTGGTTGTCTTTACTATCTGCTGCAATTCTGTTTTCATACCTAGTTTTAGAGAATTTGATGAGGGATCTCAACTTTTTATTGAGGCAGATAAGGGAGCTTTTCCAGTCTTGGGACTTCACCTTATTCTGCATCAGTCTCCTCCTTCTGCTGTAGAGTTTGTTTATGGCAGGGGACCACCAGATTGGCTTCCATTTTTTGAAAGAGAGTGTCTTGGTTCTATTGGGTATGGTGAGATCCATGCATTTGTGTACGTGTTCGTACAGTGCATTGGTGTATGATTCTGCAGTCCCATACTATTCTCCATTTGCATGGATGCCGTGAAGTTAGCCACCTCTGTTTTTAGGATCCCAAAGTTAGCTTTGGAGAAGTTTTTCATGGTGGTGACCTTTGCTGGGGGGGGTGTGGATTCCAAGGTGATTAATTTGTGGTCAGATCTATCCAGGGAGGAGCTGCCTATTGGTGCAGAGCAACAGTTGCCCATGTTAGTAATGACCAGGTCAAGGATGTTGCTACCTCTAGTGGGGGAAAGAACAAGCTGGTCAAGGGCACTGAAATTAATGAACTCCAGGAAACGTTGGGCAAGTATATTGGTACATGAATAGTTTACTCAGTTAATGGAGGGGTAGTTGAAGTCGCCTAGTAAGAGAGTTTTAGGTTGGACCCTAATATTCTCCAGGGTGCTTAGGAACATTGAGTGTGAGTCTTGGGACATGGTTGGGGACCTATAGCAGGCTACAACCTGAATCGCTGTCTTACCCAATGTTAGCTGCACCTGAAGTATCTCTGGAGGTGTGTGCATCCTTCATGAATATGGAGACACCACCACCTTTGGAGCTTTGGTCTAAGTTCTGGGGCCGAAAGGTGTGGAATGAGTTATAGCCTGGTAGTGCAGAGGTGCTTTCTGCTGCCTTGAACCAGGGCTCTGTTACAGGACAAATGTCAATGTTCTCCATTTTAAGGAGTGCCTTGAGCGAGTGCATTTTGAGAATTAGACTTCTACCATTGAGCAACATGACCCTCAGATTGCATTTGTTTGTAGCTGTAATGCTGGTAATTTGGTCTTTGGAACACCACCTAAAAAAGGCAGTATAGGGGTGGCAAGAGCCTTGGCCGGTATCCGGAAGCCCAGGGGTGACAGATGAAGGCCATCTCTGGCAAAGCATCGAGGTCTGTCAGTCATGTCATCCCACGCAGATACTAGATCCCCTTAGAATGATACCAGAAACTTAGCCAACTGCTGAACTCAATCATTTTCTGCTTGTACTGTGGTGTCATTCTGGGTGATGGTAGGATGCTGCTCAGGACTAGGGTCATACCCACCTGGGCTACATAATCCGAGAGCTCTTCCATGTCTCTTTTCATGTAGTCCAGGGAGGTACATCTCAGGTCATTCACACCCACATGTATAATGACAGAGTCATATTTGTAACTGTTGTTGAATGACCATGAGTGCATGCATTATGTGTCAGATCCTGGCACTTGACAGGCAGCTGACTGTTACTTTCTCCTTATTCAACCTAGTGGGATATCAGTGTGCCTCACTATCGAGCCATCTGTGACTAGTGTGTTGGGCATGCTGTTTTGTCTTAGGGGCTTTGGTTGAGTGGCACACTGTTTAGGAGATTTATGTGTCTCATGATTAGTGTTGCATTGTGGTGGTCAAGTGCATTTCTGCCTTGGAGGGCTCTGCTGCTTGGGTAGATTTTTATTGACAGCCTCTGCAAAAGTGGTGTGTGGTTTATGTGAAGGCAGTGCTGGTGTGTGTTCCAGAGGTCTATGTGTTCCATGTGAGTGTGACATACAGCAGTGTGGCAGTAAATAGGTGCAGATATATACTGACTTTAATGATCGAAAAGCTTAACGAAGTCAGTTCGATAGAATGTGCGGAAGAGAAAGTTTGGTGAAGGAGGTAAGTGAAAAGGTATGGCACAGAAGGCTGGACAGAGTTCATATATAAAGAGCAGGTAGCCAGAAAACGGGAGTTGTTCTGTTTACTTACTGTTGATTGTTCATATTTATAATACTCTTTATGCTCATTGCTGAATATTTAGGGCCTTTAGCTGTGTCTGTAATATGTACACTATGTATGTGGTATTTCTGTGCTGCAATAGTTCTACTTAGATGTCGTCTTTTCTGTTTTTGTTTAATAATTAAGACTACACATTCATTTCTGTAACATGCACTTTTTGTCTTCTAACCATTAACTCATTCCCTCCAATGGGGCTCTGAAAGTTTGCAATGTCACTTCCAATGGGCGGAGCTTAAACTTTTGGAAAGAATAAAATTATGTCCTTACATTTCAAACAAATGTTCGTAATTCTGGAACCACAGAGGTTATTAAAAGTGTAAATTTTAAACTCTTCGGCACAAACTATTTTTTAGTGGTAGTATTCTTTACTTTCACTGTCTTAAACAAAATTTTATAAATCACTGTAAACACAGTAACTATTATTATTGTAATATTTTGTAAACAACTGACATTATCTCACTAACCACTCAAGTTACACACATACTGTCAGCAACATTTTGGTCATCCAGCTGTGAGCTTTCATATGAAGCTAAGCAGTTCTGTTTGTAATATTCAGTTATCCAGACATTTAGGAAAAAAACATGACATTTATGACAATATAAATAAACACGGTATGAACAACAATTAATATCTCTTTACCTGCACTACACAGGTGTCAAATATCAATTTAATTGTGTTTGCCACTAAGTAAAGTTTAAGATGAAACTCTCTCAATGTTTTATATGTAGCATGGTTTTGGAATTATTAATGCAAAAAATGAGAAAGAAATACTTCACACCTTGAGGCATAAGTAGGATGTAACTACGTAAGCACCTGGAAGCGTTACTCTACTGTAATGAGTTAACTGATAATTGTTAGATACATATTTTTAGACACATACTCCTCTCTAACTGTAATCTTTTTCAAACTTAATATATTCTGAGTGGAGCTTTTCTCCCTCAGCCTCCACTACAAAGGGGCTTTGGACGAGGTCTGACAATCACTGTTAATAAATAAGTAATAATAAACAACCCCTAATATCTCAGCATCCCTGTACCCTAAACACTTTTCTAAAAATACTGTAGCAGTAGGTGCTGCTAATAAATTGGGTTTCACATCTCATATTTATTTATTTAGTTAGTTTACCAGGGTAGTACACAACAGACCATTTGCAGGCAGAGCCTGGGTGAAGAAATTTGCAAAAATAAATAAATGGATAAACAGCAATAAATAAAACACAACAAATTCATACTGAAATCAAAAACAGAACAAATTCACAGATAAATCACAAAAGGTAGATAATACTATAGACAACTGATGCAATATACAATTATTAACAGAGTAGAAAAAATGTGAATTGATTTTAGTAGAAAACATGAGAGGAAAGTTGCACGTAAGAACTGACCGTCAAAGAAGAAGTGATGTAGGTGAGGATGGAGTTAGGTTATGTGTCCAACGATAAGGCACCTGCAGTCAGATTATTGATACTGGTATCATCTGAGTCGAGCTTAGAATGTAGGGAAAGAGGAGACTTCTTTTAGGTGGGGGGGGACTGGCAGAATTTGGCTGCAAGAATGGAGAAGGAATGGTTGATATACTTCAGTTTGGTTTGGGTTATCTGGAGTGATGGAGTTAACTGGGAGAGGTTGCAGATGTTGTAGGGGGTGGTTTCATTATGGAGTTTGGCTGCAAGCAGGGGAAGGAATCTGACTGAATTAGTTTGAAAAGATGAGATCCTAGGAATAGTTCAACTCTGTAGGAAACTGGTAGCCATTTAGCTTTGTAATGGATGATGCAGTGGTGCTCCCGAGGAGAGGGATTGGAAATTAATTCAAATATTTTTTTCTCAATGGACTGTAGAATGGATAAGCACAACAAATGAAAGAAAAAAGTCTGGACAAACTAGAAACTATAAAATGGAGTACATTAATAATGTGTCTGTAATGCAGATTTATACATACATAGATGATTTCTAAGACTTTTGCCCTTGCATTGTTAAAAAAGCATGCATTTGTGCATCTTGCATGTTCTTGGCAATTCCCATCTTACTCAAATTCCCTGTCGCAAACAGTATATAAAGAAAATTGTCAACCTTCCCGATCAAACACGTTAAGAAACATCTAGTGGCAGCCAAATACTGAGAAAAAATGATCACGTACAGAGAACAAAGCTCATCTTTAATATGCTACTTCATCTGTAACAACCTAAGCAACAGCTTTGTGTTCATATTTGAATGCACAGGTATATAATACAGTACAATACTATAAGCTACACTACATGCAAAGAAAAAATACAGCCCCGTGTATTCACTTATGCAAAGGGGTAATTCACAAACAAAACATTTTTAAATATGTTATTGCATGACAGCTGTAAGCAACAATGATGCATTGATACATCATGCAAGTCCTCCTAACCAGTCATTTCTTTCTACAAGTTACCCAGGTAATAACAAACATCAAACTGGGGCAAACTGCATTGTTCCATAAAATGTGCAGTTTTATTTCTTAATTCAGTTCATTATATGAAATTCTGTTTGGGATTTTTTCTCCTTTAAATCTGCCAAGATCAAGTTTCCCACCATTATTTTTTATAATACTCTGCTGTTAACTTATTTCCTAGTTTCCATGTACTCCACAAATGCAAAAAAAAAAAAAATTTATGTGGTGCTTTATGAATTTCCAATGATGCTGTGGAATGAAATGACAGTAAGTATACATCATTGTCCTTTGTACTATCATAAGCAATTACAGTGCTACCACAGTCATAAGGCCACTAATATTCTGGTGGTACCTTAAGGGTAAAAAAAAATACTTGTGGGTATCTGTGAGTGAGGACTGAGCAAGGAAAGGAAACCTACATGTCTGCAAAAATGGAGCATTGGCTAGAAGCATGATTGATAATGCTGCAATCAAATGGGATCAGGTTATGATATATACATATACACTTATCATTTACATGCAGAGTATCACTGTGACAAAAGTTTAAATAAAAATGTATACATTAAATATAGCAATATAATGAATATCAGAAATGATTTATTTAATGAGATAAGGCTAAAAAATGTAATTGCTTTCTAAAACAATATTTTAACATGAACTGGTTTACTCTTATTAACATATTTAAAAACTTTGTCTTTATGACATAAAAGATTAACCTTATTATGTGTTTGAGATATGGATGCCAAGAAAACTGACCTTGGGAACTAAGATAGAGATTAATCTTTGCATCCATATTGAGAACACATAATATGAAGTTCTGATCAGAGTTCCGATCATAATCCTTTGTAGTGCATGGAGAATTACATCCTCAGTGTACTATTATCTACAGGGGAAAAAAAAACACAAAGTGTTGTGCCAGCAGTAAAGCTGTTGGGGAGCACTGTCAGACAGCAGGAGACATAATTACCTATTTTCTGTCTAAGGGAAGCAGTTGGTTCTCAAACAGTTTTACTGTTTGTAATGTTGTAGACACCACGCAGAAATGAAGCCGTTTCATGTTCTGCTGCTGCTGTTTACTGGATGGCACTGTCAGCTTTTACAGCCTAGTACCAGCTGTGATCTTAACATCACATAAGAGTTGCTTAACAATTTCTAAGTAGCTTTCTAAGCTTATTTAAAATCGTGCGTCACCCTTCAGTAGCTCTGAAGCTAGGCATCTATTAACTGATATTGGGACATAATCAATGTGATCCATGCACTACAAGGTAATTATGACTTGTGATAAGCTTCTATTAGGTTTTCCTGCTGTTGTGACATGAAATCTTGTAGAAAAAAGTGCAGCCTGCAGAAATAAAATGAATATACTCTTGAATGACATATTTAGCCAATTTAACAAAGACACTACATCCTAAAATATTACAAATTATATGATAAATATGCAGTTGCATTTGAAGTATAATATACCCCAACTGTAAGGAGGGAAACATGAGACTCCTGCTCCCAATATCAACATGCAGGTGGCATTAATCACTATTTTTTTAAAGAAGAATTTGTTTACAAGTTGTATTTAAGTGACTGTAAAGCAGACAAAGCTTAACTTCTGATCTTAGTTTTTGTAAGGGTTGTTATAGATTTCCCATTAGTCATGTCAGCTTGTTACATGCTAAAATTGAGCTTAAGGTAGCATGAATTAGTTTGTTGTATTAATACATATACTTTTCATTAACTTTCTATGTTGTCTTTAATGACATCACAGAAACCTTACAAAAATGATTTTTCTCAATAGCTTTTTGTTACCTTAAATAGGTTATTACAATCCCTTATAGACAACATACATGAAACAAGTGGGTATATTTCCAAGGTGTTAAAAATCCTTTGCTACAGCTCTACAGTGTACTTTCAAATGATGGGAGCTACATAAAACGATATACAAAATACTTTGAAGATTTTAACTGTAAAGCATTAATCTTAAGCAACAGTTTAAAGCTATGGCAGGAGCTTCAAGAAGCAGACTCTTCAAAGCTGACAGCATCTTCCTTAGTGATTAGGAAACAGATAATTGAGCTTGAGTTGTGAATGAGAAGGGGAGAGTGTCAATCAGTCTGTGACTCAGTAACGTATGTGTAGGTGTGTGTTTTCTAGGATTCCTGACACTGATGAAGCAAGTCAGAAATCATTTAAATGAAACATTTTATATGGAGTTAAATATTTTTAAATATATGGATATACATTTTAGCAGTTTTGAGAATGTTAATCCAAGCAAAGCACGCTAATGGATGTATGACAGTTTAGTCATTTAAAGCTACAAGTTTCTAATATGCTTCATTCTTTCAGTTGTTTGATTCCTTCAATATTCACTCACAGAGTCTGTCTGTCTGGCTGTCTGAATAATTAAGTCTTTCACACAGCTAATGCCCGCATGTAGCCCCTGACAACAGGCAGTTGTGTCTAGAGATTGCTTGGATAACAAAAATAAAAGAAAATAAAAAAATATGTGAAAATAGCAAATGCTGCCCAGTTTCAGACAGAGTAATACTTTCACACATTTCACCTACTGAAATGTGGCTGTTTCACAATCGTCTACAAATGAAGAGTGTGTGTGTGTGTGTGTGTGTGTGTGTGTGTGTGTGTGTGTGTGTGTGTGTGTGTGTGTGTGTGTCTGTGTGTGTGTGTGTATACATGCGCCCATCTCAATAACAATCTTAAATGTTATCTAGTTTTTCAGAATGAACATCACCAAAGTAAGAGCACAAGTGAAATTCTATATTTAATTGCTGGAACAATGTACACATAGTTTAGAATATGGCAACTGGGTACATGACTGGAAGAAAAAGTCCAGTCCAGACTTCTGGCTACTGTCAGAATGGATTCTACATCTCCTCTTCATATCAACATAGGTTCTCTCTGGATAATCTGGCTTTTTCTTACCTTTGAGGAAAATGCTGTTTGACTGTCTATTCCTAACTATTAGTCACTTTATTTGCTCTACCTTCCAAGTTAAAAGTAACTATTAGTCCACAAGGATCAGCTTGCTTATTAATTTAAATAAATAAAAACTATTACTATTTTGCAGTTATGGACAGCACAGTGGACTTCACCAGTGATTCCATATACATATCAAAATAAATAGCCTTTGCAAAATTAGACAGCATTTTTTTTTTTGTAATCCCATTGATAATGGGCAGGGGTGAGTGATGTCCTCTTTACCCACTACTCTCCACCTTAAAAAAATTACCAGTATGAGGTGGTTATTGGGGGCAAATGCCCCCACTTACAAATAGACTTAATGAACAAATGTCATGAAAGAGTGATCAATCTATCAACTCAAGTGTCTAATTAAAGATAATGCCAGTCTATGTGGGGAAAAATGCAGAGGCAGTTGCCAGACAACAGACAACTCTGTTGGCTCATATAACTATGTCACCACTATTTTTGGTCTACCCCTTAGGCAAACTACATCATTCCTGTTGTAGCCATTTTTTCTATGTCTTTCCTTCAACTCGTTTCCAGAACCAGTAAGCCACCCCATTTCCTAGTGATCTAGCCACTCCTACTTCACCCAATATCAGACGGCTCAAAAAAAGTGAATAGTGGGCATAATGTATGCGTTCCAGTAGAAGATGAGAGAATTGACATGCTTCCTAGAACCCCACCCCCCCCCCCCCTGCATGGTGTTCTGATAGCTACTTTATCAAAGCTGATCCTGCAGTGGTGTGTGGTTACAACCACAACAAACACTGAATGCTGCTTGACAGACTAGAGTACCCATCTTGGGCACGATGTTGTTCACTTTCACACCAGGCCTCAAGTAGTTATTAGTGCTGAAATAAACAGGAGGAGCTCTCTCTCCCCATGTGATGAGTAAATCAGCCTCAAATAGTCATTCCAATACCCCCAGGCTTATACTCCATTGCTCATATGCTGACTACTTGAAGCTAGGAAAGTAACAGCACAATGCAAGGAGATTCCCTAGGAGTGTTTTAGAGGAAAAAACATATTCATACATTGGCACTTTAATTGCTATACCAGGCCTGTGTGTTCATACTTATGACAGCATTATCTAGTTGTGAAACCTGAATATACATTGAGAGTGAAAAGCTTGCATGCATTTTCTACAACAGAATTTTCCTAACATCAAAGATACCGACTTCCTACACAATTATTTTTAATAGGTAGATATTAGGCTGTTGGACTAATGGTAATTTTAAGCCTAGCAAAGCTTATGCCAAATTTAACAAACTACTGCTGATGTAGCGATGGTCTGAGTAACTTTATAGTTATGGTATAGGCTTGCACACATCCAGCGTTCACAGGCTGCCCATGTTTAATAACAGAGATGTCAAACCAGTGGCAGGTTTGTGATTTCCCATCCAGTGGTCCAACTTATGCTTGAACAGAGTTAAGGATGAGCCTTGCTTCACATGGATGGAAAGCCCGTTCCAGACAATAGGTAATCTTTGAAACATGTCCTGTTTACGTCTCAGATGAGGTTTGAGTGCTTAGAATGGGTGTTTTTGATGTTATTTGTTTTGCAGATGTGCAACAAATCCATCAGTTTGGGATCAGAGGATATCTTATAGTCTAGGCATATATCACCATGCAGCAGTCAGTAGGAGACTGACTACAGGGACAGGGCTTTGAGACTCTATGCACAGGACTTTTTGTTTACTCTCTGCATTCTTTTTGTGGGTAACATGTGTGGTCTGTCAAGGTACTGCAACTGTCAGGGCAGGCACATGCTGAAGGGTGCACTGTACTCAGTGATTGCTGTAATGAAAGCCAAATACACTGCAAAAATAAGTCATGCCCTTACTTATGTTTTGCAATGTAAAATCCTTTTTCTCACCACAGTAGACATGGAGTGGTCGATAGTCAGGTTACTGTCAACATGCGTTCCCAGGTCCCTGATCACTGATTCTACTCTTAGGGGTGTTTTATCAATGTGATAATTTCCAGGGGGTGGAATTATGCATTTTTCTGCACTGAGTTTCAGTCCATAGTTCTTGCACCAGTTGTTAGTCTGCATCAGGCCCCCTTGAAAAATATCTCTGTCTTCAGGGGATTCAATTACCATACCTATTTTGAAGTTATTAGAGTACTTTGTCAGCCAGAGGCCCTTTACATTTGACTTAACTTCTGAGAAGTAGATGAAAAAAATGAAAGGTGTCAACAATGATCCATGTTGGACCCCACTAATGACTGGCCTCTTTGTGGACGTGGATTCCCCTATCCTAACTTGGTGCATCCTGTCAGTGAGCCATGTGGTTATATATTGGGTGATGTATGGATCTATGCCTAATTTTGTATGTTTATCTACAATGCGGGAGTGAGGTATTGTGTCAAATGACTTGGCCAGGTCAAGACATGGATTATGCACTGTTTTGTCATCATCCATAGCTTTAATAACCTAAAGACTATTCTGAGAAATGTGAATCTTGAACTTAGTAAGTCTGGATTATCAGTCGTTCAGCTCCACATTCAAGGAATCAACACAGAGCACTGACACTTCAAAAACACTGTTTTCCCCAAAAGCAAAATACACTCACCCATTTCGTATTCTAGTTATTGGCTATATGCAAACACTTGATGCATAACAAAGTTTGACACAGAACACAAGAAATTAAATTTGACACACATCTCACAACACGGAATCTTTACATTAAAGCAGCATGCACTAGAGCTAAATGCAAGGAGATGTGCCTCCAAGTGGCTGTGAGGGTGGGGTGAGTCTGTGTGGCTGACATCTGCCTTTTGACCCTTTCTGCTTCATCCATGAATATAGTGGGCTTGCAGGATAATTTCTTGAGTCACATCAAGCAAAACCTAACCTTCCGGTAAAAGAGAAACTGAGTGATTTCTCTGGTAGTAAATTAAGGATTCTTATTAGATCATCGAAGATGCATAATTTCGAATGCATCTTTGCCGAACTTAAAATAACACAAAATGAAAACAGCAAAGGGGCATATGAGTGATTTCTTTCCCTGGGAAAGAAATTGCTTGCCCACCTCTGGTAGCTTGCTCTTTTGTAAACTGTAGTGCGATCTTGGAGTTGGTATATTTATTTTGTTTATTTTATTTTGTGTGTAGTGATATATTTTTTTTTATTTTAGACAAGCGATTTTGAATTAGCACTTCTATTTTCCACAAGCACACACCTTCCTCCCCCCCCCCCACACACACACACACAGACAAGCTCTGTACTACATAAAAAAAACCCATTTGGGGGATGAAGCCCCCCACACCCCCCTACTTAAATATTCTAACTCCAAGGTCGCACTACACACAAAAATACACAAAACACCACCATACAAGCTACATTCTCCTCACACACACACATCACAGCAACAAAACACAGTAACACACTCCACAGCCCCTACCCAAAACTCTTAACACATCAACACTTACCTGAATCCATAACCACAGTGAAACAGCAGAAGCGCTAATTCAAATCCTCCGGTATGCAATGTTTTGAATTTTGCACTTCTGAGGTTTTGCTCTTTTCAGGATTCCACTTTATGGGCTCGAAATACTGAATTTCAATATTTCAGTATTTCGAGCTTCTAAAGTGAATCCATATATATATATATATATATATATATATATATATATATATAAACATAAACACACACACACACACATATATATATGTGTGTGTGTGTGTGTGTGTGTGTGTGTATATATATATATATATATATATATATATATATATATATATGTGTGTGTGTGTGTGTGTGTGTATATATATATATATATATATATATATATATATATATATATATATATATAAAACATTAACAGGGAATGTAGGGGTGCAGTGGGTCTGGAAATACACAGTGTTTAATGGTTGTTTTTCAACAGTTCAGACCATTCACCATATGGTCACAATCTTATAATTATCAACATTCTAAAATGTCAATCATATAAATTGGACAGAAACATCTGTGTCTGTATGTATATATGTATAGACATCTACACACACACACACACACACACACACACACACACAATCTTCTAAAATTACTTTTTGAGACAAATGTTGAACTTCAAAAGCTTCCAGGAAATGTTCACCGAATGAAGTGCAAGCTCATAATTTAGATATTTTCTTTGACTTGGGGATACTTGTGTGTATGCCAAAAAGTTTGAATCAGTAAGTGCCACTGTGTCTCAGAAGAGGATTAACAGTTTTAGTGTGAAAGCACACAACGACACAAACATTTATAAAAATATTTAATGATAAAAATGGGAAAAGATGGTATGGTTGTTTATGAGTTAATATCTCTTGGATGGTACTTTGCAAAATTTGTTGCAAAAATACTGAATTTTAGTAAAGACAAGAAAATAAAACTGCAAGGCTGAATGATGCACTTCAATTACTGCAGCTTCAAAATGACTTGTACTCTGTCACTATAGCAGGCTTATGTTTCTTCAGACCCAACTAGCTGCAGCTTTCAGAATACTGTTATTGGCTCTGCTTATGTTTCTTCAGACCTGACTAGCTGCAGCTTTCAGAATACTGTAATTGGCTCTGCTTATGTTTCTTCAGACCTGACTAGCTGCAGCTTTCAGAATACTGTTATTGGCTCTGCTTATGTTTCTTCAGACCTGACTAGCTGCAGCTTTCAGAATACTGTTATTGGCTCCGCTTTTGTTTCTTCAGACCTGACTAGCTGCAGCTTTCAGAATACTGTCATTGGCTCTGCTTATGATTCTTCAGACCTGACTAGCTGCAGCTTTCAGAATACTGTAATTGGCTCTGCTTATGTTTCTTCAGACCTGACTAGCTGCAGCTTTCAGAATACTGTCATTGGCTCTGCTTATGATTCTTCAGACTAGACTAGCTGCAGCTTTCAGAATACTGTAATTGGCTCTGCTTATGATTCTTCAGACCTGACTAGCTGCAGCTTTCAGAATACTGTTATTGGCTGTTGTTGTGCAGCTCATCAATTAACACAGATGCACCCTGAACTAAATCTATACCTGGACAACAGCAAGTTAAGGATAGGGTTTAACAGAACCTTAGTGCTATGACCTACCTAAGCAAAAATACCACTGATATCAAACCGATGTACTACTGTACATCTGTTCAAGACAGCACAAAAATTGACATATCTAGCAAAGATTCTGTTACATGAAAATGGAAATAAAAATGCAGGTTGCTTGTAAAATCAAAAACACAATTTAAATAAAAACACTCTAGATTATGTGGCACTGTTAGTAACAATTTACACTTTTACTGTTTTTCATTCCTAATCATACCTACATAAACATGTATCTGCACACAAGTACATTATATGTAATAGATATATACCCATTTTTAATTTCTTCAAGACTTCTGGGTTTCTAATACCATGACAGGAATGGACCTCATTCATCAGTCAAAGTAGTACTAAAATTCATGAAATTAGAAATGTTTCAATTTTTGTTATTGGCCAGAAGTGTTCTTTGCAGCACCCACAATGTGTCCAGAATGGGTCTATATTACCTAATTGAAACGGCTAAACAGCAAACGCCATTTCATCGACCACTAAACATCGAACTACCATTTATGCAAATGGCCAATTCAGTGATTTTTTCCTAGGGGGAAAAAAAAAATCACTTGGCCATCGTCATGAAATTGCCCTTTTCCCCATTGTAGTGCGATCTCAAAGTTGGTATATTTAGTTAGGGGGGGGGTGTTTGGGGAGTGAAGCCCCCCCACTTTGCAATGTTTGAAGTGGTGTGTCGTTTCTGGTTGGCCAAGTGATTTTTTTCCCCTAGGAAAAAAAAAAAATCATTGAATTGGCCCTTTGCATAAATGGTAGTTCGATGTTTCAGTGGTCGACGAAATGGTGTTCGATGTTTAGCCATTTCGATTAGGTAATATAGACCCACCCAGAACTGACTCCTACAATTCATATAGAGTTACATATATCATAACATATTTAAATATGACTGCAAATACTTTTTTATGAGACCTATTGCTCCGACTACTATTTGAACTGTCTGGGTATCCTGCTTTTACATTACTTTTGTTTCTGCCTGCAAAGCCTGGTATTTTATGACTTTGTGTCTCTCTATACATAAAACACTGGAATCACTGGCAATTTCAATGATGAATGCTACTTGTATCTTCTTTTAGGTTCATAGGTTCATACTAGGCTATCTGCCCTAGGGCATTTATAAGCCTAGCCAGAATATGTTTGGCTTTCGCCACCCATTTTAAATTTATTTTGCTATGCCCTTTGTCGAGGTTAGTATACTGTGCCTCTGTCTAACAGTGACACAGAAGTGATACCCGGGGTAAACCTATGATCTCCCATCCACTCATCAAGATTCCTCTTGAAGAGAGTCAATGAGGGACTCTGCCTAACCTGGACTGGGATTTTATTCCAGAGTGAAGGGAGCCTGTGGGTTATGAATCTGTCCCTCCAGCATGTCCTATTTATTTCAGTGCTGAGGTTCAAGTCTCTCGCGTGTGTAGCTCGATGGGATTTTGATTTTCTGAGGTGCAGCATGTCCATTAATTCCGGGTTGGACATGGCTTTATACGTCAAGGCACAGATCGCCTCTGAACAGGTGGTATGCCACTGAGTAGAGCTGGAGTTTGTTTAACCGGGCAGCATATGGCATCTGTTTGAGCCCTTTGATCCTCTTGGTGAGGTACTTTTGGGGTCTTTCCAGTTGGTGCAGGTGTCTGGTAAGGTACATCCCAAAAGGGGCATTGTACTCAATTATGGGCCTGATGAGGGATGAGTAAAGAGGCACGATGACCTCCCCTGATCTAGATGTGAATTCCTTCATGATTAGGTGGGCTATATAAAATGTTTTTCTAACCACTTTGGCCACGTGGTTGTCAAATGAGAGATTGCTATCAACTTGGGTCCCCAGGTCCCTAATTACTTCTTCTGTACTTAATGGATTACCACCTATGTGGTAATTTGTGGGCACTTTGTTTTTGCCAAAGGGGATGACTATACACTTTTTGGCATTTAGCTTGAGGCCATGGCTCTGGCACCAGTTGTCTGTTTCTATGAGGCCCTTTTGGAGGATGCTTGTGTCGGCTGGAGAGTCGATTATGGTGCCCAGTTTGCAGTCACCTGCGAACTTGGTCAGCCACAGTCCTTCCGTGTTGGCCTGTACCTCCGAGAAATATGTACCGAACAAGAGAGGTCCCAGGACTGAGCCTTGTGGGACACCACTTGTAACTGGTTTGGAGTCTGACATGGCGCCAGCAATTCTAAAAATGTGGGTTCTGTCCTTGAGCCAGTTTGCAATCCATCTAGTGACACAGAGGTTTATATTTAAGCTGGTGAGCTTATCTATAATGCCCGAGTGGGGTATTGTATCGAAGGCTTTTATGAGGTCCAGGTAGGCTGTGTGGACCACCTTCCCCTCGTCAATGGCCTTGGTGACTGTTTCAAAGGAATCAACCAGGTTTAAGAGGCAGGATCTGCCCTTAACAAAGCCGAACTGGGTAGGATCCAGTGTCTGTAGGTCCCCAATATCTTTATTTATGAGATCCATGATGATCCTTTCCATAGCTTTGCAGACCAAGCTGGTCAGGCTTATGGGGCGATAGTTTCCAGGATCCGTTGAGGCACCACCTTTATGGAGAGGGACCACTGTTGCTGTATGCCACTCTTTGGGCACATATCCTGTAGTAAGGCTGAGACTGAACAGTAGTTTTATGTCTGGGTTTAGCTCTTCTTGAAGTTCATGTAGGACGCAGCCCGGGACACCATCTGGTCCCATTGATGCTGTGTTTTTTGCTTTGGAGAGGGCGGCTCTTACCTGAGCATCTGAGATGTCAGGGGGGCAGCACTCTGCTGGGATAGATATTTGCCCTTTTGGTGGGGAGAAGTTTGCGCTGAACCTGTCAGCTAGGATGTTGGCAATGTCTGTGGTTTCAGTGTATTTTTTGTCATTTTGGACTAATTCTGAGCATATCTGGGAATTACCACCCAGGTTCCTAACATAACTAAAGAAAGCCTTGTGATTATCCTTAGTGTCCTGTGCAATTTTTCTCTCGAAGCTGGCTTTAGACAATTTTATGAGTGCCCGTAGTTTTTTGCTAATACTGATCAGTGATGCCTTCCTTTTTGGGATTTTGCTCTATCATTTAGTAGCTTCCTCCTTCTATTGTATAGTTTGTTTATGGCTGGGGTCCACCAGACAGGACGTCTGCCTTTGGAGGATTGGGTCTTGGTTTTATTTGGGATCGCATGATCCATGCATTCCTGAAGGTGTTCATAGAATGTGTTTATAAAGGATTCTGCGGTCTGGGCCGTATTTTCCACAGGCCCGGGGGCTTTGAAGGATTCCACCTCGGTTTTGAGGAGTCTGAAATTTGCTTTAGAGAAGTTTTTCACTGTGGTTTTCTGGGCAGGGGGTGGGGTCGGGATGTGAATATCCAGTGAGATTAGTTTATGGTCTGATCTTACCAGTGAGGGATACACTTCTGGTCTGGATTCATGGATTTTCATGGATTACTGTATTTGTTTTTCTTGCATGTATGTTTTGAACTGTTTGTAATCCGTGATCCCATGTGGTATACATGTCGTCATTTTCTATAATGCTCTGTGGGTCATGCTTCCAATGATGATCAGCTACTGCAATATTAGATGGCTTGCACAATCACCAGTGCAAACGTCTTGCCATGTTAATATGCCATTCAGTATTCAGGCCTGCCATTAGTACATCACACCCAGGAACAAGATGTGCAACTGCTTCCAATTCTGTTTTACAAAACCTGCATTTATCTGTTTCTCCAACATGCTCGAGGGACTTTGTAAACTAAAATGTACATAGTACATTATGCTGATCTGCCAATATTATCTTTTTGTCTTTTGGTTTAAATTCATCTCTCCTTAACCATTCCTGTGTTAAATTCTGATTGACATGAGGTTGTTCCAGGAGTGTTCTGTACTTGCAACTATATTTATGCATTTTCCATATTTCTCGCCTTCTCGTCTGATCCTTCACCTTATATTCTTTCGTTTTTTGGCACATTCAGTTGCTGCCTGATTTTTATCTACTTCTGGTTTTATTTCCATTTGCACTTTCATATGCTTCTGCTAAACTAAACAGGGAAGTCATCTTAGACTTGTTCTCATCATATTATAAAACTTTTTCTATGTTCAGATCTTGTGAGGTCTTCAAGTATGTATGAAGTCCTATGATTGCTGATCTATACATGTAATCAGTTTTGAGGAGGCCCATACCTCCTTCAGAACAGGGAATATATAACCTTGGTATATAATAATTTTTATAAATCATTTGATAAGCATGAAACATTTTCCTTGTTTTCCTGTCCAATTGATCTAATACCTTTTGAAACCAGTTAATCACCCCAAAACTGTAAGTTAGAGCAGGCAGACCAAATTGGTTTATCTTTGACTTCGTTCCTAGCCAAGTTGTTTCAATATTAAATTTCAGTCTTCTAAAATATTCCTTACCAAGGTTTATTCACGCTTAGGTTTTATTGTTGATCCTTGATCAATTCCCAAATATTTATATACTCCCTCTTGCTCAAGTTCTTTTATATCGCATTCTTGTCCCAAACTGATATTTTCTTGGTGCTGCAGCTTTCCTGCTTTAAAGGTTGCTTTTGCACATTTATTAAGACCAAATGACATTCTTTTACATGTGAAAACGTTTTGACCACTTGCAGTTGTGTTTTTGGTTCCTCGTCTGATGAGCTATGCAATTTTAAATCATCCACAAAAAGAAGATGAGAAGTCTTTCTACTGTGTTGTTTTCTGGAAGCCAAGTTATAGCCATGAATAAATCTAAGTAGACAGAGTAATGAGTTAAGGGAAAGGCACGTCTATCTTTGAGCATTTTTTTTATCTGTTCCCCCTTCTGTACTCTTCTAACAGCAACACTTCTTGTCTTAATTGCTTCATAGTTTTCTCTATTCAATACTTCCATGAACCATGTTAGCATTTGATTTCTCCCCTTCCTTTCCCTTACTGCCATATGGTTTGTGATAAGACTGTTATTAATTTAGCTGCACAGTAATACATCCTATTTACTTCAGTTATATTGGATGAATTTCTATCAACAGTCTTGATTATTGTGTTCATTTATTTCATCAAACTTCTATCATTTTGGGTTTTACTGACTTTCTGTAGTTTATGTTTCATTGCTATTAATAAGTCTATCCATCTCTATTAAATCAAACAATTCTTCCCTTAGATCATTTTCTTCTAAACTAAGGGCATATTCTTTGCTCTCCATTTCCTGCAGGCATCCTACAGAAATTTCCAGAAAATCTTCCTGTTCCATATTTTCTTCAGCTTCAGCCTGTGTTATCCATTGCTCTTTCACATCTGAATACACTGGCCTATCTTTCCACAACAAAGATTGCGTCAGAGTTCCCACAATTTCCTGTTCCTTCCCCTGTTGTGCAACTCCAACTGAACTGTTGTACTGGTTTTCTAGTGAAGGCTCCAAAGTATCTTCATATGGCAACTGATCAGATGTTTCCCACTCCACTGATTTCTTCCTAATTTGGGGATTCATTATTCTATCATACTGTGAATTTATCAGAGTTAGATTGTCTGCACTAAATCCTTTACTTTGCAGGTAGTCCATAACTTCATTTTCTGTTGCTTTAACTTCTCCATTACTAATCCTGTTTTCTACTCCCCCTATTTGGTTTCATTATTTTTTATATTGTAAAATTTTCTATTTTCTATGTCTGGATGCATTTGCCTGTATTTCTCTTCAAATAAGTGCTGCTTTTTTATATTTATTAGTTTTTCTTTCTCCTTTGCATAAATATTGCACCATATTAAATCTCTTTTCATCCCCATGTCCATATTTCTTCTTCAGACGTCTCCTACTCCTCCAGTTTTTCCTTACTTGGGGGACTCATTGTTCCATCATGCTGTGACATAACCTGTGTTAGACAGTTTACACTAAATCATTCACTTCACAGGTATTCCATAACTTTAGCTTCTATTTTATTAAAGTCTGTTTTACTATTATTCTGTTCTACATTCCCCCTTTGTGATCTTATTTTTTCTATTGTGAAATATTCCACATCTGGGTGCCTTTACCTATATTTCTCTTTGAATATCTTTGGAACTGCTTTTTTTATATTAATTAAGTTGTCTTTCTCCTTTGCATAAATATTGCACCATATCAGATTGCTCTCTCTTTCCCATGTCCATATTTCTTTTTTATACCTTTCGAAAATCTCTAGATATCGTTCTTTATATTTTTGCACTTCCTCAGTCAGTCACTTCTTTTTCCAAATGGCCCAAGGTTTCTCGACCTATATAATGTTTTTTATGAATCTGTTGTATTAATGAACACAAATTTGCATTTGAAGTGTTTGACAGTTTTTCTTGCGCAAGTAGTTTTATTTTCTCTAATTTCTCTCCTAATTCTTTTTGTATATCTTCTGCCTGAAAATCCTGTGGTCTTTTCATAATAGTAACAATACAGACTGTAACTACTTTATTATTCATAACAGTACACTCTGTCATCTTTGTTTTTTTTTTTTTTTTGGCCAATCAGTTTTTGAGATTTTTCTTCTACAACAAGGGGGCCATCCTCCCCATCAGCTTGGCTTAACCCCATTATAGGAATGTTCCCATGTCTTGAGAATTCTACACAGTCATTTTCTCTAGTCCTGGCACAAGTGTGCCTACCAGAATCGGACCCTTTTTTATCACAGGACTTGTGCACCCAGCTGCCTTTTTTATTTTTTAACCTACTTCTGTCCATGATATATGCTATATAAAATATATATACCTACAATTAAAGTCAAAGTAAACTTTACTGCCATTCAGAAATCACACAAGTACAAAAACTGAATGAAATTCCTGGTCTCCGGAATCAATTTGCAGACAACATATAGACTATTTGCACAGACATTTACAAGTATAACACCTAGCTATTACATCACGGACATGCAGGTAGACAAACTAATATTGCACATAATTAGAAACACATTTTAACACTTTTCGAACTGAACACTTACTTGCATGAGACTTTAGTATTGCACAGGTACTTGGTTAAGACATTGCATTGATCCTTGCACAGAAAGAGACATTTGAATATTGCACTGTGAACATTAGAGTATTGCACTATGGAACTTAAAGTATTGCACTATGGTTAATTTACAAATTTGGAACATGTATTGCACTGAAAGAAGAGATATTTTACTGCATTATTACTGCCTTAGATGGCCTACAAGTTACAGTCATGGTGAATATTGCACTAAGTATTAGATGAGACTGGTAAACAGGTTAATGCACAATTTGAGACAGTTTCTACTGACCCAGTTGTGCATCATGGAATGTAGTGGTTACTAGAGATCAGCTGCCTGATAACATTGGGGAAGAAGCTGTTCCTGAATCTCGCAGTTCTGCAACGTACGCTTCGGAAGCGCTTTCCAGGTGGGTGAGTGCAGTCTTTAATTATTCCTCTGGCCCTTCTGAGGAATCTGGATAAGTACAAGTCATGGATAGGTGGTAAGGTGGTCTTAATGATCCTCTCAGCTGCCTTCACCACTCTCTGGAGGGATTTGCACTCAGAGGCAGATCAGCTTACATACCATACTATGAGGTTGTTCGTCAGGATACTTTCTATTGTACCTCTGTAGAAGGTAGTGGAAACTATCGATGGGAGAGTCGCTCTCCTCAGCCTTCTTAAGAAGTGCAATTTCTGGTGAGCTTTCTTGACTATGGCATTTGTATCTGTGTTCCAAGACAAGTCGTCATCAATGTACACTCCCAGAAACTTTGTGCTTCTCACTCTTAACACTGTTTTCCCATTGATGGTGAGGGGAGAATGCTCCTTGCGATTTTTCCTGTAGCCCACTATCATCTCTTTTGTCTTGTTCACATTTAGTGCTAAGTTATTTCCACACCAAGTAATCAGTTGTTCCACCTCATCTCTATACACTGTTTCATCGTCATTACTGATGAGGCCCACCACTGTTGTGTCATCAGCAAACTTGATGATGTGATTTGTGTTGTACCTGGCGGTACAGTCATGTGTTAACAGGGTGAATAGCAAGGGACTTATTACGCATCCTTATTGGACTCCAGTGTTTAGAGTGATGCTATCTGAGGAGTTATTTCCTATGCACACTTTCTGAGGTCTGTCTGTGAGAAAGTCAAGGATCCAGTTACAAAGTGGAGTGTTGACACCTAGTTGGAGTAGCTTCATTACCAGATGAAGAGGGATGACCATGTTAAAAGTAGATCTGAAGTCAATGAATAGCACCCTCACGTAGGTGTTTTTATTCTTAAGGTGTTCCAGCAATAGATGGAGCGCTAGAGAGATGGCATCTGCTGTAGAGCTGTTTGCTCGGTAAGCAAACTGCAGTTAGGGAGAAGTGATAACATCTGACATAAATATGTAATCTGACCCATACTGAATAAATGCAATTTCAAAACTTCCATTCATTCTTCATATATGTGCCAGTTACTAAATTAATCTAATTCATAGTCTTGTCAGTGAATGCAGGGCAGAGAAATTAATCCTGAATATGTTGTCACTATGGTATAAAAATGGTCTTGTTGTTCTTGCTCAGTGTGATGTGCTGAATAAAATGAATATGTAATACATGGAGTGCCAAAATTATGTTGTAAAATGGAAGAAAAAATTAATACTGTTATAGTACAATTCATAGCTAAAAATCTGGTTATTACAAGCTGGTAACTGATTTTTGCATATTAACCTGCTATTCGTAAGTCTCAAACCACAAGACAGGTGGCAGACACCACAGAACTGCAATAGAATCCATCAACAAGTTTCAAAAAAGTTGGACAATACAAGCGGTCTTACAAACAGGTAATACAAACAAAATTATGGCAGTACACAGTATGTAACAACTTTTACACCTGTTTGACTACAGGTACACTTCAGTACTGGCTGCTATTTCTGTGGCACTGCAAGGTATGTTACAGCTTTTAAAGCTACTTGACTCTTCACACTTTATTTAAACTTCTAATACATAAAATCAACCCTCCGTGTATTACTTGAATTATACTGTAGTCTGCAACCATTACAAAAGTTTGTTAAATTTTCTCAAAATGGTTTCAAAGACATTCACCTCTTGAACAACACTGTGGAAGTAAATTTTACCACACTGATGTCCTGTACACAAAAAATGAACCACATCATAATTCTCAAGGTCATTTCACTCCAAGTTATTAGTACTTTCTTGGTGATAATTTTATTGACATTAATAATGTTTCATTTAGATTCCACTCTGTGAAGATTGGGTGAAGATAGAAGAAGGCTGTCAGCCTTGCCAGATAGAATTTCAGAGATAATTCTGTCATCTGTAAATACTAATGTAAACCACAGGCTTGTTGTCTTAAATGGTAAAAATAGTGTTACATGTGGAACTGGGAAAAAATGTAACAGAAAGCTGACCAAAACTGAAATATCTAAATGAAGACATTCTTTCTATTGTTTTAACCAAGGGTTAAATTGCTAGATTTAAACATGCAAATGTATTTTTATTGTTCTGCTTCCTGACCAGCTCCAAAATAACAAAAGGAGATGTTAAAAATGTAAACGTAGTTTCTGTTAGCCTGGGAAACCAGGGAAGTGTGAAGAATGATGTAATGTGAACCAGGAATGTGATTTTAAAAACAGAGAGAATCACAGAGCATTAAGCATTTTTGTCTTGACCATCCAACTGACCAGCCCTGCCTTTGCTCTATATGTAAGTTTATCTTAGACTTGTGTTTTCTCTTAGAAATAGCTAGAAACTAGAAAGATTAGACTTTGATCTCAGAACTGTACTACTGAATTATTTTAAGTATTTCTCTGTGATCTCTGAACTCTTGACTAGCACTGTGTAGTAGAAAGAATTGTCTTATGTTTTTATTATTTATTATTACATATTTTTAAACCTTTCAACTGTGGCTGTTTTATGTAGAGTTAATTTAAGCTCTAAAGTACATTGCATGTATACAGTGATACTGTAACATGTCACTCTAATAAGCCTTGACTGTTCAGTCACACTTACCAATTGTATAATATTGCACAGTAATAATTGGACACCCTTTCATAAGGGCCTTTTAGTAGCTGATAAAAATTAGCTTTGTGGTGGCAGTGATTTCTACCATATAGTCTGGGGAAAAAGGGGCACAGCTGGAGAGCCTGTGCCAGCTTTCCCCAGGAGTGTCTGTGTGGTTGTATAAACTCTTCTCAAAGTGTATGTGTGTGTGTGTGTGTGTGTGTGTGTGTATGTGTGTGTGTGTGTGTGTGTGTGTGTGTGTGTGTGTGTGTGTGTGTGAGCTACTTGGGCAGGGACATGAAGCACTGGTTGGATAGCGGGCATGCTGGAGGTTTTAGCTTGTCCACTAGGCTGAGATCTGGACCCTATAGCTATGCCAGTGGGGAGTCTTACTTGTGACCGGAGAGCAAGGAAGCGATCAGCCCCAGACTGACTGTGATCTCTGTGTACTCTTAAGGGAAATTGCACTTTACTGTGGGTATTTGTTATCCTTTCCTCCTATATGAGACTGGTGTTAGTGGTGAGGAACGAAGCTCCTTGATTGCTGGGCCAGGGCATGGGCATCACACATTCCTTGAAGGAATTAGAAGCATCTTGACTTTTCCTACCAGAAGATCTCCCACATCAGTAATTACCTTACAATAATCTGCATCCTTTTTAAAATCATCAAACCTCTCTTCAAAATATGACAAAAGTGATGCCAAAAATGATAGATATAGATCAATGAGGTTTTGTGGAGGGGAGGCAAACATTTGATAACATTAACAGAACGTGGATGATCCAGAGGGAAGCAGAATGTAAGAAAATACCCCTGCTGTTGGTGGGTCTTGATGCAGAGAAAGCATTTGACAGAGTAAGCTGGGACTTCCTAATCAGGGCAACAGAAGTAATTCCTTTCCCCTGATAAAATTATAAGGTTGATTAGGAATATATATGAGTGAAAATTAAAGTGGGTGGGGTCCTTTCCAATAATTTCTGCTTGAGTAGAGGAAGCAGGCAAGGATGTCCTTTTTCTCTCCTGTTTGCATTATAGTTAGAACTGATGGCAAAGAAAATAAGGGACTCAGAAATTCAAGGATAGAATTGGTACGGTAGTCAAGAAAAGCTGGCTGTATTTGTAGATGATATTTTAACTGACAAAACCAGAAAGGGACATTACAGTGTTGTGGAACATTTTAAGACAGTTTCAGATCTTCTCAGAATACAAAATTAATGAAGCTAAAACAAAGGCAATAGTATTATGTAGCCACATATGAATTGGTCTAGCAATATCCATATTTATGGAGACATGATAAAATGAAGTATTTAGGAGTATGGACTAAAATGTCTCCATTGTGGCAGCTAAGGATATGTGGGAGGAGACTAAACAGAAAATAAATCAAAAACTGAGAAACTGGAAACTTTGTTATATGGATCTGGATAGTAAGATACAATCAGTTAGAATGTTTTTTAGTCAATTTAGTTTTATACACAGGTCAGGCATATTTTATCAACCAGAGGAGAAGATGTGGATATCAATTAAAGAAGAGACGAAGGATTTTATCTGGGAGGGGAAGATGGCAAGGGTAACATAGGATAAAGGTGGACTAGGATTACCCAGTTTGGAAGGATATTTTATAGCAACACAGTTAAGACTCTTATACATTGCACAAACAGAAAATTATAATTCAAAGTGGAAAGGGATGATGATGATGATGATGATGATACAGGGGAGAAGCTCAAGAAACAAGGAGACGCTGGGATTTTGGATGCAGACCCTTAAGGAGAATGACAATAATCCTACAAAAAATTATATTCATAAAGTAGCAGAACGTATTTTAAGAACCAAGGCAGCACGGGAATAGAGAAAAGAGATTTTGCCAATAGGAATGAATGCAATTAAGGATATAGCCATTAGGCAATAGGGGGCTGGAATTTATGTGAGAAAACTGGCAAAGGATCCAAGATATTGGGAGCAAATAACTAGAAAGGAAAAGTAATAGAATGGGAAGTCACCAAGAATTTATTTGGACTACAGGTAACAAATTTCTTTCTCTATTAAGGAATGATAAGAGTATAGGCAAAGAGAAAGAAACGGGAGGGTCCTGAATGAAAGGCCAACACTGGTAGAGTTTTTAATAGAATATAGAACAGAAGCTGCTGTTAAAAAAGGAATAATTATTAGAACATATAAAATATTGCATGACAACTATAAGAATCAGTGTAGCTTAGAAAGGACTGGGAAGAGATATTGGATAAGCAATTCACAAAGAGACAATAGGTGGATATATGTACATCTTCCAAATATGCAGCAAGTCTAGAAGATTTAGGATCTTTGCTTGGAAGTGCTTACACAGGTATTTTTATACTCAAAGTAAACTCCAAGGAATTTTTCCTCAGGTAGACAGCAAATGTTGGAGGTGTGATGAGAAAGAAAAAAGTAAATGGAAACATATTTTTCTTAGAGTGTAATGAGTTGGCAGACTTTATGGATTGCCTGCAGACTGCTTTGTCAGAGTTGCTGGGTCAGTAGACTGGTGTAGCTAAGGAAATTATCTTTTTGATCTATGATACAGAATTTAAATTGTCTAGCATAGTAAGGTCTTGCTGACTCTAATTATGGTGGCTGCTATAAAAGCAATTACTAGAAAATGGAAATCAAAGTCAAACCAACTTTACTAGAAGTAGTGAATATGGTAACAGAGAGAAAGCAAATGGAATTGGGATCTTTAGAAAAGGGAAGGAGCAAATTACATAGGAAAAATGGGAATTGTGGGAACATTATTTGCAGAGGCGGAATCAAGTTTTAAAGAAGGCAGGATCTGAATGAACCATGAAGTACTTAACTGACAATGACTAGATATATTAGAATTAATGTATAATGTTTGCAACTAAATTTATTTTAATGGGGTCTATGATGCATAATGTTTGCAACAAAAGCTGCATTAATGTGTTTTTTCATTTATACAAATGTAAGATTGCCTCTGTCATATGTGATAATTTAAAACAGATTTTCTTTTGTTTAAAAAACTCTCCTCAGTATCTACCTTTGTTTTTTCTATATTCGTTTGAGTGTGCATCTTCCTTATTTCTATTATCCTTTAGTTACTTATTTTTGGTGTTTGAATTATTTCCTTCTTTGTATCACAACTGACTTTAGGATCAATCAGTTAGAACTCTCTTCAGGCCATTTCCTGTGTGTCTTTCGTCTTGCATCATTATGCTCCCGCCTCAACACCTCTTTCCATTTCTCAGTGTAATCAAACCTAAATTAATATAATAGAGAAGTAAATATTGTGGGAAGAAATATCCAGGGAATTGTTATGGCTAGGCTTGTATAGGCCCTTGGGCCGATAGCCTAGTACTAACCTATGAACCTATAAGAATATTCATGCTGGTCCTTGTAAGCAATTTTGTTTCCTGTAAAAGGCAGTTCTCGCTTGTCATATACCACTGAAATATATACACATTTTATTTATCCTCCTTTCTAGCAAAACAACATTGAAATTGTAGCTTCTCTGCCTAAATACTCAGATTTTCTAATCATCTTGTTCAGGTATGAATCTCTTTGGCCTAAATGTTGTACTCCCAGTGTATTCCAATACTCAATTAAGCATGGAACTACACCTTTGAACTATCTATGACTAGTCTTCTGCATCTTTCTCTTCTTAACCTACTCCAATTACACTCTAACATGTAATACATTATCCTTACCTCCTTACTCCTCTTTCTCCTAAGTTCTCTAACCTCATACCATTCTCACCTTCCTTCACCACTACTACACTCTCCCACCTCTAATTCCTTAGACACTTATTTTTCACCATCCTTCTTTGATATCTCCCCAGCTCATTCAATCTCCCCAACTATTACCTACGAAAAATGACTAGACTGGAAATACTCCCTCCAAACCAAAAAGTTAAACCCAAACTATGTAAGATACACTTACCTAGCATTTTACTGTCTTTACCCACCAAAAACTTACATCAGGTAACATACACCATAACCAAGGTCCCTCTCCCTCTCTACCTAGGCACATATCTCCACTATCACCTACATCCCCCTCTTCTCCTACTGCCTGTAAACATCCTCAGTCTATTATACCAATGTCTTCTGTATCCAAACACCTATCCATATACTCTCTAAATATTCAAAGCCTAACCAACAAAATCACTGAGTTATATTCCTGGATTGCCCATATAACTCCACACATACTCTGCCTATCAGAAACCTGGCTTAAACCACATATCTCTAACAATGAAATCCTCCCACCAGGCTACAATATCTATCACTCTGACAGACTGCATAAAAAAGGGGGAGGTGTTGCCATCCTTCACTCAATCAACCTGAACCTCTCACCCTTCCCCACACCCATCCCTGACTTTCATCCCACAGAATATCTTATCGACAACTGCCATGTAAACCCTCACAAAAACTAGCTATTGCCTCTGTTCATATCCCTCCAGGAAATAACTTGCACACCCTTGAGAAAATTCTTTCCTGGTTCACCCTAAACATACCCTATGAAACCCTCATCTTAGGAGATGTCAAGCTTGACTGGTACAAACTCAAAACTGAATCCCCTCAATTTAGTATAAACCTGCATGGTTTTCATCAACTAATAACCTCACCCACCCAAATACATAAGAACACAAAATCCAGCTCTAAAATTGACTGGATACTCACCAACTCCCCGAACTTGTATCAAAACCCCACTACTTTACCAGGCCACCTTAGTGGCCATCTACCCACCTCTGTCCTTAGATACACCTCTCAACCTCCTAAACCTAGCCTGTTTAGAGACTGCCATAAACTTTCTAATTTCAATGTAGCCAAATTCAGCTCTATTCTATCTTCCACCGACTGGTCTTTCCTGAAACAAATCCCTTTAAATGATGCTGTAAATAGTTTCAATAACATCTTCTTAATGCCCTGAACACCCTTGATCCCTCTAGAATGGTTAGAATAAAACCTAACTGTGCTCCCTGGCTTTCCTAAGACACTAGGCCCCTTATGCTCCACAGAGATAAAGCATGGGAAGCCTGGATCAAATCTAAACAATCACCCTTGTTTACAACTATCAACGTCTCAGAAATATAACTAAGCAACAAATCAGTTTTGATAAAAAGTCCTTCTTTAACTCTGATCAACTAAATATCAAACCCAAACCTCAGTATTTCAAGTCAACCATAAATAAAATTATTTCTCCAGGCTGCCCCTCAAACCCCTCTCCCTACCCAAATACATCCAACCTTGAAACAGCTACACTACTTAATACACACTTTATCGACCCTATCCAGGCTCTCTTACCATCAAATGGGAATACTACTCCCCAACCTATACCTCCCATCCCACCTAACTGCAACCTTTTCTCCCTACAACCTGTTCCTACTTCTTACATCCAATATCTTCTGCTAAAGCTCAAACCCTGCTCCCCATCTACTGATAAACTACCTCCTGTCTTCCTCAAACTAGCTGCTAACTCTATAGCTTTCCCAGTGTCTATTCTAATCAACAGGTTCATTCAGGAATCCACTGTACCTACCCTGTGGAAATCCTTTTTCACTATTCCTCTACACAAAGGTGGCAACTCCATAGACCCATCCAACTTCCGTCCTATAGATATCCTACCCCCCCTCTCTAAAATCCTCAAAAAAAATGCATTCATTCACAACTTCTTAAATACCTACTCCAAAACAACCATGTCACACCCACACAACATGGTTTCCGTCCCAAATACAGCACAACTACAGCCCTCCTATCCTTTACCGATACCATTGCTGAGGCTCTAGATAACAACAAACTCATCTCTTTTCTCTTTTTAGACCTTTCTAAGGCATTCAATACAGTCTCCCATCCCCTACTACTATCTAATCTTTGCTAGTCTCAGTCTATCATCTTCCACCTTTACCTGGTTCTCAAGTTACTTATCTAGTAGGCAGCAGTCTGTTAAATGTCGCTCTTCCTCTTCTACATTCTTACCTGTCCCAACAGGGGTTCCCCCCAGGGCTCCAACCTTGGACCCCTCCTGTTCAATATCTTCACCAACGACCTCCACACATCTTGTAAACTATCCTCCTTCATACAATATGCTGACAATTCAACCCTCATCACCATCTCTGATAACATCTCTGAGCTTCATACTCTTTCTCAACAAGCCTTTTGATCTACCGTACAGTGGCTAACTGATAAACTACTCATCCTCAACCCTAAAAATACCAAACTTACTATTCCTCCCCCACTCACTTTGCCACCACAAATCCTCCTTCTCTAGCTCTTCCTTTAATAACAAAGCTATTAAACCTGATGCCCAGTCTAAATTTATAGTAGTCATCATTGAAGATGAACTCAAATTTAATATGCACCTTCTCCAATGTATAAAAAAGACAAACCAAAAATTAGGTTTACTATATCGTAACAAAAAATTCCTAACTCCAAATGCTAGACTCTCCCTTGCTCATGCTCACCTTCTCCCCTCCCTTCTCTATGCTGCCCCAGTGTTCGCCAACATTCAATCCACAACCTTAAACAAACTCCAACAAACTTACCATAAGATTGCTAAGATTCATCACTAACTCTCCATATAATACACATCACTGCCTAGTCCTTACATCCCTAAACTGTCTGGAATTCCCCCACTTACTGTTGCTAACTCAGCTTCAAATGTTACACTCTATTCTCTACAAACAGTCATCTTGCTACTGTAAATGTCTCTGTTCTTTCATTTCTACCTACACTCCTTTGCGTACTCTCCGTACCTCAAATCAGCAACTACTACATACCTACCAACCAAAAAGAGCAGTAGGAAAACTCTTATATAAATACTCCATAGCCCAGACTTGGAACAAACTTCCTAGAGACATATATTCCACTATTCACCTAGCCCACTTTAAGGAAAAACTCAAACTCTACTTACTCATCTCCAAAATCTGTTCTTGTAAAGCCCCAACTTGAACCCCCTCCTCTCCACTCTTGATTTACCTCAGCTCAGTAATCTTCTCCTCCCAGCAACTGTTATCCATGTACTGGAGGATACCTCTTTCTGATGTATACATCATATCTGATGATCGAACTCATGTTTGTAAATATGTAAATATTCTAAACTCTGTTCAACACAGGGCTGATTCAACGTGTGCATACTTTTGCTTTGTATTTTTATGTTTTTGTATAACTAAATTTTTTTTATCATTTGCTACTGTAAATGTCGTTTAATTTTAGTTTGTAAACTATCTGTACTTGGAGCTTTTCTCCTCGGGTCTCCACTGAAAATGGGACAAAAACCTAGATGGACTAAACCAGTTAACAAATGTCAATAAATAAAATAAAAATAAATAAAACCTTGATAAAGTTCCAATAAATGTCTCCCTCTGATATCTTTTCCAACCTTTTCATATTCATCAGGGCCGTGTGCAAACATCTCTCTCATTTTCTTTGTGTTGCTTTCTCATTGCTTCACCTGTGTCTGTGTTTTCCTTACAACTACTCACCTTTAGACTTTTCTGCTGATTGACTCATTTTACATTCTTTGTTTCAGAATTCTCTTTGACCAAATTGTTTATCCTGTTCCCCATTTCCATCTTGCTGGTTAATAGGTGTGTACTAGGCTAATGGGCCTGGAGCCTTTACAAGCCTAGTCCATAGAAGTGCCCTGGCATCATGCCGCCCAACGTTAGTTCCCAGTGCCTCGATCGAGTAGAGCCACTGGAGTGATCCTTGGGTTGAACTTTCTATTTCCCATCCACTCAAGATTTCTCTTGAAGAGGGCCAGTGAGGTGCTCTGCTTGGCATGTATGGGAAGTCTATTCCAGAGCATGGGCAGTCTCTGGGATATGAACCTGTCCCTCCACCATGTTCTGCTGATTGTGGTAATGAGGTTGAGGTCTCTGGAGCATGTGGTACAGAGGGACTGGGATTTCTTTAGGTGTAGCATTTCTAACACAGCTGAGTCAGACATGGCTTTGTAAGTCAAGCAGAGATCGCCTCTTAGTAAATGATATGTGACTGAAAAAAGCTGGAGTTTTTTTAAGTCTGTCCATGTAGGATATGTGTTTGAGGCCTAGGATCCTCTTTATGAGGTACTTTTATGGCCTCTCCAGCTGTTGCATGCGTCTAGTGAGGTATATGTTAAATGGGGCATTGTACTCGATGACTGGCGTAATGAGGGAAGAGTAGAGAGAGATGATAACCTCTTTCTTCCTGGATGCAAAAACCCTTGGTAATGAGATGTGCCACACAGAAGGACTTTCTGACCACAGTGGCAATGTGATGGTTGAAGGAGAGGTTACTGTCAACTTGTGCCCCCAGATCTCTTATAATGCCTTCAGTGTTGAGTGGACTACCACTGATGTATAACTTGTAGGAACTGAGTTCTCCCAAATGGAATGACAACACATTTTTTAGCATTGAGCTTAAGGCAATGGCTTTGACACCAGTCGTTTGTCTCACTGAGGCCTTTCTGTAGAATGCTTGCATCACTTGGGGAGTTAATACTGGCTCCCAGCTTGCAACTGTCAGTGACCTTGGTCAGCCAGAGTTCCCCCATGTTGGCCTGGACTTCTGAGAAGCAGAAGCCAAACAGGAGAGGACCCAGGACCGATCCTTATGGGACTCCACTCATGACTGGTCACCAGTCTGACCTGGAGTCTGCTACTTTCACATTGTGGGATCTATCTGTGAGCCAATTTGTAACCCATCTAGTGATATAGGGGTGGATGCCTAGTTTGACGAATCTGTCTATAATTCCTGAGTAAGGAATGGTATCAAAGGCTTTGGCCAGATCGAGGTAAGGCATTGTATGATCTACCTTGCTTTCATCCACAGCTCTGGTGACTGACTCAAAGATGTCCACCAGGTTGATCATGCATGATCTGCCCTTCACGAAACCAAATTGCACTGGGTCCAGAGTTTGGAGATTTCCTATATCCTTGTTAATTAGGACCATGATGATGCAACTTCATTGCCTTACATATCAGACTCATCAGGTTAATGGGTCGGTAGTTCCCAGGGTCTGTAGTCACTCCACCTTTATGGAGAGGGATGACTGTAGCAGTACACCATTCAGAAGGGACAAAGCCTGAGGTGAGTCTGTGATTGAACAGAGCAGACAGGTGTGGTGCCGGTTAATTTTGTAGTTCATGTAGAACACAACCTGGGATATTTTTAGGCCCCATGGAAGCTGTATTCTTGGCCTTGGACAATGCGGCTGTAATACTGGGAGCCTGGCATTCTTCCGGTATTGTGAATGGTCCCTTGGGGGGAGGGGGAAAGTTGGCACAATCTGTCAGCCAGTATGTTGGCAATATCTGTTGGCTCCGTATAGGAGGTACCATTGTGCAGTAACTCAGAGCAAATTTGGGTATTGCCGTGGAGACTCTTGACATAGCTGCAGGTCTTGTGTTTGTCTTTAGTATCTGCTGCAATTTTGCCTTCATAGCTAGCTTTAGAGAATTTTATGTGGGATCTCAACTTTTTATTGAGGCTAATAAGGGAGTTTTTCCAGTCCTTTCTCTGCAACAGTTTCTTCTTTCTGTTGTAGATTCTGTTAATGGTAGGGGTCCACCAGATTGGCTGCCTTTTTTGAAGGACAGCGTCTTGGTTCTGTTGTGTATGGCTAGTTCCATGCATTTATATACATGTTCATACAGTGCATTGGTGTATGTGCAACTATTCTCCATTTGCATGGGAACCGTGAATTTAGCCACCTCTGTTTTAGGAGCCCATGTTAGCTTTGGAGAAGTTTTTCATGGTGGTTACTTTTCTGGGGGATTTGGGTGGGATGTAGATTTCCATGGTGATTAGTTTGTGGTCGGATCTAACCAGGAATGAATCTTGGTGTAGTGCAAAGATTCCCCATGTTGGTAATAATCAGGTCAAGGATGTTGTGTCCTCTGGTGGGGTAAGAATGAGCTGGTCCAGGGCACTGGAATTAATGAATTCCAGGAAGTGTTGGACCAATGTATTGATGCATGAATAGTTTTCCCAGTTAGTGGAGGGATAGTTAAAGTCACCCAGTATGAGGGTGTTGGGATGGACCCTAATATTTTCCAGGGTGCTTAGGAACGTGGACTGAGTCCTGGGACATGGTTGGGGACCTATAGCAGGCTACGACCTGAATCGCTGTCTAATGTTAGTTGTACCTGAAGTATCTCCAATGCATTATGCTGTGCTACTAGTCTGGAAGTGTGCATATCCTTAATGAATATGGAGACACTACCGTCTTTGGAGCTTCAGTCCAACTTCTGGGGCCAAAAGGTGTGAAATGAATTATAACCTGGTAGCACAGGGGTTATTTCTGCTGCTTTAAATCAGGTCTCCTTTACAGCACAAATGTCGATATTCTCCATTTTAAGGAGGGCTTTGAGCGAGTGCATCTTGAGATTTAGACTCCTACTGCTGAGCAGCATGACCCTCAGATTGTATTTATTTATAGCTGTTATGGTGGTAATTTGGTCTTTGGAACACTGCCTAAAAAAGGTACTATAGGGGTGGCAAGAGGCTTAACCAGTATCTGGAAACCCAGGGGTGACAGATGCAGGCCATCTCTGGCAAAGCATTGTGGTCTGCAATCATGTCTTCCCAAGCAGTCAGATACTGGATTCCCTTAGAATGACACCAGAAACTAAGCCAATTGTTGAATTCAATCATTTTCTGTTTGTACTGCAGTATCATTATGGGCGATGGTGGGATGCTGCTCAGGGCTAGGGACATATCCACCTGGGCTGCATAATTTGAGAGGTCCTCCATGTCTCTTTTCATGTAGTCCAGGGAGGTGCGTCTCAGGTCATTCACACCCAAATGGATAATGACAGAGTCATACCTGCACTTGTTGTGGAGTGACCTGAGTGCGTGTGTTATGTGGCGGATCCTGACACCCAACAGGCAGCTGACTGTTACCTTCTCCTTATTCAACCTAGTGAGTGGGACAACAGTGTGCCTCACTATTGAGTCACCTATGATTAGCGTATTAGGTAAGCTGTTTTGCTTAGGGGCTTAGGTTGAAGGGTACACTGTGTGGGTGAGCTATGTATCTTGTGATTTGTGCTGTGTTGTGGTGATCGAGTACATTTCTGCCTTGGAGGTCTCTGCTGTTTGGGTAGATTTCTATTGACAGCCTCTGCAAAGGTGGGTGTGTAGTTTGTGGTTTTGTGTGAGGGCTGGGATAGTGGGTGTTCTGGAGAGCCATGTGTTCCATGTGGTGTGGTTTAAGTGTTGACCTTCTCCTCTTGACTGGCTATTCCGGTCTTGGTTAGAGAGTGCATGGCTTCCAATTTGGATATATAACTGCATCTCTCACACTTATGAATGTTGGGGGATAAGAAGAGAGGGTTGTCTGTGTACATGAGGCAGTTGCTACACTGCCTTAGGATGCCCAAGTTCACTAGGTTAATAGGAGAATGCACAGGGAACTGACCTTTACACATGCCTTGAGGGATAAGCATTATTAATAAGTACTGGAACTGTTTTCTTATAGGACGTGTAGTGCTAATAGTACTTATGTATGCTACAATAATTGCTACAAAAGTGCTAGACAAATAAGCTAGTTAAAGTGTAAGAGAGAAGAGTACTAGCAAGATCTAAGGGAAAAACTGAAGAGCAGACTTTCTGGCACTGGTAATAGTTTACCCTAGCTTAGTGGCACTGTGTGACAAGCAAACACAAGTTTTTAAAGCAGAAAATTAAAAGATATAAACGGTGCCCAAATGGCAAATAAGCTACAATTTCAGAGCTGGACACCACTCCTCTTGTGATAGATAGGCTACCTAGTGCTTACCACTCCCACTGATAACTGGAAAGGCTTCCCTCTAACACAGAAAGGTCTGCGGAACTCAGAAACTACAATACAGTCCTGAATACAGCAAATCTGTATCAGGACTACTCTAGTTAACAGGAAAGGCAGAAAAACAAACAAACTAGAACTTTTTTTTTTTGCTTTTTTTTCACATAGAAACCACTTAAAATAGTAATAAAATCACTTTAAACACAGTGCAGGCTATCACACGAGTGTGAAGCAAAATACAGTAAATGCAGTGAAAATAAATACAATACAATAAAAACAACTTAAAAGAAGTGCAAAATGCGATATAATCAAGAAAATGCAAAATGGAGATAAAGTCTCTCTTTCTCCTTTCTGTTGCCTTTATAGTCTATAGGACGCCAAAACAGGATGCACAGAGCTTCAACAAGCGCAAACCCGGGTTTTTAAAGCAGAAAGTTAAAAGGGATAAAAAAGCTGCCCAAATGACCAATAAGCTACAATTTCAGAGCTGGAAACCACTCCTCTTGGTCTTTCTTCAAGGTCTGCTTGAAGAGTTGTTGGTAATGAAACCTAATGGAAAGCTTTAATAATAATACTAAATTATATTTATAACACTGTTTTATTTCTCCATCCACATACCTCTTGCTTCCTTGTATATTAATGCAGCAACATTATTTTTCAAACAAAGCAGGGGCCCATAACGTGGCTTCTCTCCCACATAGCTTATTGATGCCAATAGTCATTTGTTTTTGTACTTCCTCAGGCTAAAAGCTTGGTTGTCCTGTCTTTTTTCTTCTAGAAGTATGCAGTCTTTCATCTGTCTTGCTTAGCATTCTGTATGCTTAAATTAATGCAGAATTTACAGTAACAAATTTTACATAATTGCAGTTCCCCTATGCTTTATAGTAGTCAAATTACCTCTGCCTTCAACCTGATGAAGCATATTAACTTTCAACTGGACGAAACCCACTTGAAAAATATTTTTTCAGGGAGGCCAAAGTTGAATCCCTCTCCAAGTAGGTGGCATTCCACCACACAAACACACACACACACACACACACACACACACACACACACACACACAAACATACACAAAAACGTACTTGAATATATAAAATTCACAGCTGTACAACTGCAGAGAAAAGCCCACACAAACTGAATCACTGCTGGTGAATAAACAGAAAATGCATTGTTAGGGCTTTCCTAGGAGTAACAAGGGTAGTAAAGACTAACATCTGGACAATGGACTCAGTGACCTTAAGCCTTAACTCCTTTACAGGGGGCTAAAAGTTATGGTTAGAATGAACTTGTCTCTTTCTAACCTCAACAACTTTAGCACACTATACTTGTCTGTCAAACCGATTCTTTAGGTACTTGCAAATTCTTAGCCATCACTTTAGTAATGCTGTATACCTTATCTTCTGCCAGCACCATTCTTTTAATTTGATCTTTCCAAACATCTCCGCCTTCTCTCGTGAATCCTTTCTTCACATTGCGGGGCCAAAGTATTTGAGTTTGGGTCAAAATAACAGTTTTGTTGGGCTTTCATACCTTCAAGTGAACAGTAAAGAGAATTTTTCCTTATGTATTGCTTGACATGATCTTCTTGCAATCCACAGAATTCTTCAACATTTTTTTTTTCAATACCTTATTCAACAAGTATCTATTTTCTGGTGTATAGCCTTACTTATGGTGTAACTTTCACTGCCATATATTAAACATAGGGAACCATAGCTCCAACAATGTGAACCTTTGTAGACAATGTAATGTCCTTGCGCATTAAAATCTTACCCAGGAAGTATGTTTTAATTTCATTGCAGAAATATCCATCTGCAAAGTTCTCTGAACCCAGGAAACTAAATTTGGTCATTGCTTCCACTCCCCCCCCAACTATTTTCAAAGAACTCACTGGCATAATTGACCCTTTTTTATGTTTTGTGAGCATCTGTGCTTTCTACTTTCACCTTCAACAGACTCTTCATCACTTCCTCACTTTAAGCCATCAGTGTGCTGTCATGTACATAAGAGAGTTTAACATTTCTTCTGTTGGTTTTTAAATCCAGAACCTGATTTGTCTAACCCAGCATTTCACATGATTATATTCAGTGCATAAATTAAGCAATAGGGTGACAATACACAGCATTGTCTCACTTCTTTCCCTGTCTTGAGTTATTCAGCTTTTCCATACTCATTTCTAATTAACGCTTCTTGTTCTGCATACATATTTCTTAGGATAGAGTATCCTCATTTCTGTAAAAACAAGCCAAAGTTTGTTATGGACCACACAGACAAGGACTTCACAGTAGTCAATAAGGTAGAAGTAAACATTTCTCTGGATCTCCCATGTTTTCACTGTTATCAAATGGATGCTGGCAATTTGATCTTTGGTCCCTTTATCCCTTTTAAAACCAGGCTGTGTATCGGGCAATCCTCAATGCATATATAATAGAAAATCCCATTACTGTACATCTAGACCTCCCCAGTATAACCCCTTTATGTTTCTAATGCCTCCATTGATACCTCTACAATAATTTGTTTTTGATGCTGGTATCTCACTCTTCAATTTATCTGTAGTGTTCTATAACTAATGCTGGTCATCGGTATCTTTCAATGGGCATAAGCACTGCTTGAGCTACTGAATATGGATCACTGCGCTTGGGCAGTACAGCTCTTATGGTTCCACAAATAGATGCTAGTGTTATGAAAACACATGGCTTGCTAGGTTTAATAGCTTTATTTACATGATATTGTGATGAATTTGTTTTATTTTTTAATATGTTTTTCAGTAAAAGATGCTTCTCCACCTGTAGTACAGGAGCCCCCAAGATATTTATCTCAAGCTCTAGTCAGAGAACGAAAAGCATTACATTATTACATTCAGGTCTTACTAAATGTATGCATTCTACATTTTTTCTTGTTTTGTTTTGTTTTCTTCAGTTTGCAATACAGACACCTATTGTTGTGAACAAGGTACATCAACACTTGTAACTCAATGTTTGGACCTCTGGGTCGGCTTCTTAGCTTGAGTGCCTTCAGTCTGCAGTATGTTCCCTGTTTTGCTGAATTTTCCAGCCTTACCCCACATTCCAAAGAAATACTGGCAGATTACGTACAAATTACAATATGCTAAAGTGTGCACAGGTATGCAAACAAATGTATATATCTTTAATTGACAAGCACCCCCTCAGTACTTGCTATGAGGAGGTGAAATAATGAAGTACGTATACCAGTTGTATATATACATATATACATGCATATACAACACATAGACATACATACAGACAAATACTTTAAGAATTGAGCCTGACAGAGTACAAAGGGTTAAGTGTAGGAGATGATCCAAGTTTGCCTTAGAAGAGAACATTTGTGCCTGGTGGACTTGTCCAGATAGCAGATAAACAACACAATTTCCATTTCTATAAAAAGATTATTTAGCATGTTGATAGCTTCTGCTAAGAAAAAATGGTATAGCTCCTGCCCTAGGGAAAGAAGCCTGCTAAGTTTGTGGGAATTTGATAAATGTTGTCCAAGATATACCCTAAAAGACACTAAAATAAATGAAAAATAATTTGCTACAGTACCCTACACAGATGGAATGCAAGAAGCTGAAATGACAGTCCTCGCTCTGCCAATTAGCTGTTTTGTCATGCTTTTTGAAAGCAGATTTCAAAAATATTGAGATGTCTCTGTGAAATGTAAAACAATATCACTTATGCTGAAAAATAACAATTTATCTTGAAGGCTTTTTCTCAAGGTAAAAAAGTCACATGCAAAACTATAGACCCAACAGGTTTGAGGAGCAAAAGTCTGCAATATGTTACAGCTATTGCAGAACAGGAATCTCAGCTGAAACTGTTGTCATTCTGATTGTGATAAATAGTTGGTGCAAAAGTTTATTTGCATCAGTGATGAATTCTTACAGCAAACACTGCCATTTTCCAGCGATATCTGCAACAGTAGGGTATCTGCTAGGTTGAATCTCTGCTTCATTATTTGGAAAGCTAATTGTAAACTATCACAAATTCTAAAAGTCTGGTCACAGTACTGCCGGTATCCAACTATGAGACTTTCTGCAGTCATCTCTGCAGTATTTTTTTTTCCAGAGTTTGAAATTGCTGCTGACATGAGGGAAACCTTCGACTTTGATGCACAGAAATGCAATATGCAGTTTGAATGAATTATTCCCAAATGGCATGTTGTACTGCTGTTTTAAGGCAATAAGATAATATTACATAGTGAGACACTGGCATGATCCACAGACACAGACTCTTGGCAGTATTACTCGGCAGAAAAATAAAATGAAAAGTCCAGCTTCAGATTCAAACACAACTGAACAACAGGATTGTTGAAGCAATATGTTACCATACAGCAAGCAGGTAGCAGGTATACAGTACACATTCAAGTTTAATATAAAGCACAAAAAAAAATCTTCCACAATTCAGAGACAGCTACAAAGTAAAACATAGCAACTGCAATGCATTTATAGAAATGTACCTACAGGGCAGAGGCCGTTCCATACTACAGGAAGAACAGATACTGAAATTGTGTCTATTATAGTGACAGAATTATATAAGCTACCCTTCCAACTCACTTAAGCTCACGCGTGCATGTGTGTGTGTGTGTGTGTGTGTGTGTGTGTGTGTGTGTGTGTGTGTGTGTGTATGTATGTGTGTGTTAACAATAAACACAAGTAGGAAACAAAATCATGGAAGGGCAAATCTAGCTATAATTTAGACCTAAACTCAGAAGGCTTGGAATTTCTCTGGAGGATTCTTCAGCATTTTTGAGTGAAAGAAGATATATTTTCTAGATCAGAGCTGCTAACCAGCAAAGGATTTTTTAAAGAAATTTTTTTTATTAAATTTAACATACTTAACAAAACACATGAAAAAAAAATAATTCAACATCACATATTGTTATCCAGTGTTAGGAATACATTGAATCATCAAGGTAATCTTATGCAATTAATATATCAAGAGTCTTGATATATCAATAGTAATACTGCAAGGCAAACCCATCCACTAAAACTCTTAATATGATTTACTGATCTTGTTCTGATCACTTATTTTTCAGTTTTACATAGTACTGCTGTTAAATATAAAAATTCTTTGAATGTAGGAATTGAGTTTGATTTCCAATTTTTTGGAACAACTTTTCTATCGATGGCCAAGATGCTCCAGAACAGTTTCATTTGTTTAGCTGTTACAGATAAAGCAGAATATTCATTAGTACTATTGATCAAGTTAAAGAACAATTATCAGACCATAACCCCTTAAAAACATACTTATCTCATCCCAATATACATTTACATTTTTTTGCAATCCGTAAATGTGTGTGTGTGTGTGTGTGTGTGTGTGTGTGTGTGTGTGTGTGTGTGTGTGTGTGTGTGTGTGTTCAATCAGCTTTTTCATCTTTACTACATCTCCAGACTGAAGAAGTCATTTTACTAAACTAAGATATTTTATATGGAGTAACAAACAGTCTCTGTATATATTTCCACATAAAACTTTCCAATATACACTTGAAGTCTGACTAACAGATTTAAGTAATAAAGTTTTCTTCTTACTGTGACACCCGTGCCCTGGCCCAGCAATCAAGGAGCCTCAGTCCTCATCACTAACACCAGAGAGGGGCATCCATATAGGGAAAGGATAATAAATACACACACACACACACACACACACACACACACACACACACACACACACACACACACACACACACACACACAATGAAGTACAATTTCCGTTAAGAGCACACAGAGATCACAATCAGTCTGGGGCTGGTTTCTCCCTTTCTCTACAGGTCCCCAATAAGACTTCCACTAGCACAGCTATAGGGTCCAGATCTCAGCCTAGTGGGCAAGCTAAAACCTCCAGCACCCTCTCTGTCCAACCAGTGCTTCATGTCCCTGCCCAAGTAGCAAACACACACACTTTGAGATAAGAGTTTATATAACCACACATACACTCATGGGGAAGACTGTAACAGGTTCTCCAGCTGTGCCTCTTTTACCCAGACTATACGGTAGAAATCACTGCCACCACCCAGCTAATATTTATTGGCTACTCAAAGGCCCGTATTAAAGGGTATTCAATTATTACTGTGCAATATTATTATCCAAATGGTAAGTGTGACTGAACAGCAAAACTTATTTGGAGTGACTTGGTACAGTATCACTATAAATATGCAATGTACTCTAGAGCTTAAATTATCTCTGCACAAAACACCCACAGTTGAAAGGTTTAAAAATATTTAATAATAAATAATAAAAACACAAGACAATACTTCTTACTACACAGTGCTAGTCAAGAGTTCAGAGATCACAGTGAAATGTTTAAAATAATACTGTAGAAAAGTTCTGACATCACAGAAAAACAAACTACTCTAATCTTCCTATTCCCTAGCTATATCTAAGAGAAAACACATTTCTAAAATCCTACTTACATATAGACACAGGCAGTATTGAGATGGGAAAGACAAAATGCACTAATGCTCTCATTCCTTCTGTCCTTAAATTGATAACACAGTACCACTGATTCATTTCAGATTACATAATTTCTTTCTTTCTGGCTCCCAGGTTAACAGACTCTCAGAGATTAATAACCCCTTTAACCTTGCAGCTGGTCAGGAACCAGAGCAATAAAAGAGATTATACATGAAAATTCTAGCCATTAACTCTGTCCTCAAAACAACAGGCAGCATTCCTTCATCCAGACATATCAGCTCTGAGTTTTGAAATCAAAGAATTGACTTGTCAGCTTTGTTACATCAGAGTGCACTGTTGTTAAGTTTTTGCAGTTCCACATCTAATAGCATTTTTTACCATTTAAGAGAACAAGCCTGTGGCTTATATTAATATTTACAAATGGCAGAATTATCTACAAAATTCTATCTGGCTAGGCTGGCAGCCTTTACCTATCTTCACACTTACCATCTGCTGAGTCACCTAATCCACTAATATCTAAAATGTTCCAGAATTTTGCATCAGATGTATTATTATTATTATTTATAATTAACTTATGTTACCTGGATAAGTTTCCTTTGTAGGTCAGTTTACCCTGAATGATAGCTTGCATATATTCATGCAATAGGGAATAGTGTTCGGTTCCTCTTCAGTCATATTATCTATAAATTAATTTAATTTCTTACTGATGGATAATATTAACTGGTTAACAGATTCATCCAATTTATAATCTTTCATTAAATAATCTGGTGATGTAGCTTTTCCTTTCTTGAAGCAATCAGGCCATGGTACTAAGCCATTCCTTTTCAGTAAATTCATTTTAACATCGTTCTTAGTTTCCTTAAATTACAGGTGTGTGCAATAGGAAAGCACAAAAATTTCCATTTTCATATTAATGGGGTTTAAAAACATATTTATTAACTGTTTTAAGACTTACTTTCATTTATGCATTCTAAAGACTAAAATGAAATTTCTTCTAAGGTAAATTTTTCATCAGATAAAAGGATTATAATGTATTTCTAATTTATCTTATTTGATAAACTTATAAGAACATAATAAAATCTGCTCCTGAATGGTTTTCCATTGACTAGTATAAGCTGAGTCTACATCTAGTATAATAGTTAAAATTTGCAGCAACAGAATAATATTCTACATCTGGGAAGTTAATACCAACATACATCCATAATCTTATATTATGATTTCTATAAACAAATCTCAGATTTTTATGATACCATAAGCATGAAGTTAACATTTTTTTTTCCATTTTCTTTAAAAGCTTTTTGTCAGCTATTAAAGCCATTGAATGCAATATTTAGTACTAACCTATCTTCAAAAGTAAAAAAAATCCATTTTTTAAGAAGTAACACTTCATTATTTTTTAATTGTTATTAATAATCTTATCCACACCTTAATAGATTTTTATTCCTAAATATCTTAGTTCTTTTTCCTTTCCAATTATATTTATTTTTGTCTTTAAATTTACTATCTATAAATTGATTAACTTTCCGGAGCAATACTTCTTGAATCTCTTCAATTTCCTCATCTATTTCTTCAGTTGAATAATTCTAAACTATAGTTAGTAAAATACCATCTGCAAAAAAATATGTATTTTCGATTGCAAATTCTTGTTAATTGAGAATCCATCAATTTTTTCATTGCTTCTTACACTATTAGTAAAGATGAAATAACTAATGCAGATAGTAGAGGGGACAAGGGACACAATTTATTTGTGCCTTTAACTGAATCCTTGAGAAATGTAATATTCCAATTGTTCTGGAAATGCAAACACTTCTAAAGTTAAACAAGTACTTCTGACCTGCAGAATCTAAAGCTTTCTCAGTATATAAGCTAATTAGGGCTAATTTCTTGTTCATTCCTTTTACTAAATCTAAGATAGTTACTACCTATTTTTATTATCATACTTTAATCTATTGAATATAAATCCTTTTGGTCATTAATTAATTTATCTACTATATCTCAATCTTGTAACGAAGATGGAAGTAAATGTGTCATAGTCTACAATTAATAATAAAATAGATGTATATGAGGAAACTAAATTATTATCATTTCCTTGATTAAGTACAGTTGAGATTACAGGCAATTTCTATCAGGGAGGATTTTTTTCACTCCAGATTATCCTAAAAATATCAGTCAATAATTCTAAAATATTTAATAGAAGCAGACTAATTACATACTTAAACCGTCTAACCCTGGAGCTTTACCATTTTCCATTTTTTTAAGTTTCTTTAACTTCTATTAGGGTAACAGGCTTTTTCAACAGAAATCTTTGTTGGTCAGTAAGTTTATTAGTAACATTTTTCCTTTAAATACTTGTCAATTTTGTAATCATCTAGATTATTTTTATAACCCCCCCAAAAAAAAAAAACAAAGGACAACTGCTGAACATCAAGGAGTGAAAAATATTACTAATATAGTTTTAAAATAAAATTGCACCTGTGCTAAGCACTTTTATCCTGATACTAGATTTCATCAGAGCATGGGTGTGACACACACAATCATTCTTAAATATTAAACAATGACCAATCAAAAACACAAGCAATCTCAATTAATACAAATATAAAGTTAGTATGTGATGGTCATGAAACAACTCCCTTTTATAAAACCACCAACTTAAATACAAAAACTTGTAAAACCTCTGAATAAAAAATGTAAACAATGCAATAAAGACACACAAATATATATATACATATATATATATATATATATATATATATATATTTATATATATATATATATATATATATGTTTATCCAAATTGATTTTTACACATAAAAATATATATTTATGAAGTATTACCAATTAAGTATAAAAATAATTAGTCTATGTTCGTTCATCAAATAAAACAAACAATGAATGGGTAATACTCCAACATTAAACCTCAAACTTTAATATTAATGAAGATGCTTATCTTCAAAAATAAAATCATCGAATAACCAGGAAGTACTGTGATGCATAAGTTAAGCTAAACAAACCCTTTTATGAATTTGCCCTATTCCCCACTGTAGTGCAATCTCAGAACTGGTATATATAGTTAGGGGGTGGGGTACAGCACCCCATATTGGGGGGTTTGGGGGTCAGATCCCCCCACCTTATTTGAGAAGGTGTACAGCATCATCGGATGTTCACAGTGTTGGCCATTTGAGGATTTTACTTTCAAAAATAAACACCTTCATTATATTAACATTCAAGGTTTAACTTTCGAATATTAGCCATTCACTGCTAGTTTTATTCAATGAAATGAACATAGATCCAAAAATAACCACCATATAAATAGAAATGCTCCTTTGAAATTTAGAAGACCTCATTTTTAATACACTATTTATAGAAAACATTTTGTTTAACCCTGGTTTTAGAGCTGCATTTAAACAAAGCTGCCAAATCAACTCTTTGAATCACAAAAGTGTCTGCCAATTACCTTCCCTGGCATTAATGTCAGCCTTGTCAATAACATCAAATTTAAGTTTAGTACTAGATACAAGCAAACAAACTTCTAAATGTTTGTAAAGGGCGTTATAATAATAATAATAATAATAATTATTATTATTATTATTATTATTATTCTTTATATCATATAGATGTTCACATATTCTGTTCTTCAAATTATGTTCAATTTTACCGACATAAAAACTTTCACAATCTTGACATATAGCAATATAGACTACAATTCTTGTAGCACAGTTGACCCAAATAGTGGACTTAAGATTTTTATCCTTGTAATTATTGTTGCCTTCCCAAATATAATTATAAAAGCTTTTTGGGAAGAAACTTTTCTTCTCAATTCTCCTTTGATGAAGGAATGCTCCCTATATACTAGGTATCTAGATGATTTGTGTTTTTTCTGGATGGGCAGTGAGGAAAATTTCAACAACCTTTTTTCCTTTGTCAACAACACCTCTACATTTTTGAAATTTACCAGCAATTTTGATGAACAGAAATTAAAATACCTTGATGTTCACATTGAGAAAAAAGAGGGGAAACTGTCATCAAGAATTTTCAGGAAAGAAAGCTTTTCCAATTCTTATCTGCACTTTGCCAGTTGCCACCCCCCCCCCCACCAGAAGAAAGGTGTGGTGAAAGGGCAACTGGTTAGATGCAGCAGAATGACTTCGGATAACAAAGTTTTTCTTGAGGAAACTGAATTTTTAAAGAATCTCTTTATTCAGAGAGGATACCCTCTAGAAATGTTCAATAAGGTGTTGGAGGAAGTTAACACAAAAAGAGCAGATACTTTTGCCCCCATCTTAGGGAAGGAAGAAAAAATGATCCACACTTCAAGGTTGGGGGGCCAGCGTGCTGAAAAGAGGACAGGGTTAATCACTACCTTCAGTGAACAATCAGCGTTTGTCAGGAATATATTCTCTAGAGAATGGGATAGTTTTTCAAAATTTTCAGACCTTGAATGTATTTTTGACAATGAATTAACCCATGTATATCGTAGAGGGAAAAGTATCAAGAATTATCTTGAAACGGGGATGAAAAACAATGTGTGTAATAATTATGACAAATCCAAGAAAGGATTACAAAAGTGTGGGAAATGTAAATATTGCTCCTACTTGATTTGTGGGGAGAGTATGGTATTAGAAGCAAGGAATAGGACCCTCCGTTTAAATACATTTGCTAACTGTGACACTAAAGGCATCATATATTTAGCCATTTGCAAAAAATGTCCCTCTTTCTATGTTGGAAAGAGTGAAAGAAAGCTCAGACAGAGAATATACGAGCACTTATATGATGTCAGGGTGATGAAAGAAAAAAATGCATTGAGTAAGCATTCAACAAAATGTAACACCACAGGCTACTCATTTTTTGTATTGGAAGTTGTTCCCACTAACCCAAGAGGGGGGATGTGGGAGACACTTATTGAGTACAAAGAGTTGTACTGGCAGCTCTTCTTGGATGCGAACCGCAATTTTGGGCTCAATGACATGGTATCATTGGCCCCAGTTTTAAAGATGAGGGCTGCCAAGCTTTGATTCAATGAAGTTTTACTTTGGTCTATTTTTATGATCTTTATTGTGATGATATTTCATATACATTTTCAAAAGACAAGTTTTGCATTTTGATCTTAAAATTTCATTGTGTGGCTGTAATTAACTTAATGACCACAAGATGGTGCCTTGCTTTAATATCAGACCTACAAGCCCTAATGACATACAACACAGTAACATTTTTAAAGAGTTTCATTCAAAAGTATCAAAAGTTTTTTAAAAGCCTTAGATAACCTACATTAAATATGCAATAAGTTGAGAACACATGGTTTTAGTGAATTGTTTTTATTCTGGCAAGTGTTTTTAACAAAGGTTTTTATGAATTAATTATTTAATTAAATGATTTTAATTTAAAGTGTTATTTGATTGGACAACAGACTTGTGATTAAATTCAAACAGCATATAAAACCACTTCAATTTTAAAATGGATGTATAACTGATGAAGTTGGCGACGAAAACGTCTATGTGGATACGTTATTTTGCTTGTTTTCTCATTGATCCAGTCTTTATTGTGGAGTGTTTTAAAGTGCTTATTAAAGCATTTTGTTTCTTTGGAACTTCGATTTATTTGTGCCTGGTGGAGTATTCTTGCTACACTTACATAATTATAAAAGTGCCACATACCACATTTCTAACTACGTAGTTTCTTAGAACTTCCACAGACATTCTCTCTCCCTCATTCAAAAATGTTCTTAAAATTTAGATTATAATTTAATGCGGTAGCTCTTATTTCTCAGTTTTAATTCACTTTCAAAATCTTTCATTGCCAACTTATTTGTTTCACTTACACCCAAAATGGGGGGAAAATTTATGCTTCCTACATTTTGTAACCTCATATCTAGCTTTGTAAAAACAAATTAGAAAGACAGCCTGTAAATTCAAACATTTGCCATGATCCTCTAACTTCTTTTTGATACCATGTGTATTTAGAAATCATCTTAGCTAATCTTATAATCTGTCCTTTAAATAGACCATTATTCTGTGTTCTCAGATGACAACTATTAAAATGTAAATATGAATTATAAAATGTGGGTTTTCTAAAAATGATTGGCGCAAAACCCGCTGCCACTTTATAAATAGTAACATCAATATAGCTCATGCTACCTTCAAAGCAAACATTTGTGAATTTTAGAAACCTTGTGGTATAACTGATGTAATTGAAAAATTGTCAAAACTGTCCTTTGTGTCAATCCAGCATATGCAAATGTCACCCAAAAATAGGTAATACCTGGTCTAATATTTTATATAAAGGGAGCCTAATAAGTTGGTGATCTCCCATTTCCACATCTCCATATTGGTTAAAATGGGATTACATGCTGCTCCCACTGCCACCCTTTCAAACAATACTCCCCTTCAGAATGCAAAAAGTTGTTGGTTAATACAGTCTCCATATTTTACAAGTACTTTAGAACTGAAATATTACATGTACAGAAGGATTGCAATGAACAACTTCTGATTACTACGATTAACCATCTAGAAAGATTTATAATCTGTCCTGGAGAACACCCTTTACTATAGACTTTGAACTGGGGAGGAAATATATATTTTCCAGTGATTTGAAGTTTGGAAAATCTGTTATAATTTAATTTTATGAACTGGGATACTTTGCAACTCTGAAGTAGTGTTACTGTATAGTGTCATATCTCTGTGTGTATCCTACAGCTGCTGTGTTTGTCCCAAAAGTGTAGGAGGTTATTAAATCTTTATTGAGGGGAACCGTATTTGTGACAATCTAAAATAAATAGCTACCAATCTTAATCAGGAGTTACATAATCTTCAACAAAAATAAAGGGATGCAAGGTAAGTAACCACTGAGCACAACAGCTTGCTTTCATAAGAAAGTCAAACACCCAAGACACTAAAAGCCAGTCTACTCCAAAGGAAATTGGGCTCAGGCAATGATATTGAGGCTTATTTCATGGCATTTGAAATATATGTGACAAGAATGGACTGGGATTCAACTGAGTAGACCAGTGTTTTTCTGCACATCTTATAGGAGTCTCTCTGAAAGCTTTATAAATAAATCAATACTTGCCAGGTCATATGAAGGAAACTGAATATTCTTGAGTAGCCTGGCAGAATGTCAGAAAATAATAACTGGTCCAGTTTTAGGAAACTTTTGATCCAGTCACCTAAAAAACAAAGAACAAGAAGGAAAACTGGGATAACTATGCAGATACCCATGATTACCAAAAACTAGAAGAGAAACCTTCAGTTGGAACACAAGCTTCACTGGAGGCACAGACAACCATATTTAATCACTGAATGTTTGCCAACTGGAAAGGTCCTAGGTGTTTAATATAAACACATATTGAAACTGTTTGAAACTTTATGTGAAGGGTTTAGGGAACATTGCTAATACCTTAGCAAGATATAGATTTTAAAAGGTATTGCCTAATACATTATAAAAATGTGTTTCAAATGGCGTATGGACCTCTGAACAACTAGTAGCCTTAGTAGAACCTTTGAAATTGTATGAAAGTACAAATCTTAAGCCAGACCAGCAGGCAGCCATGGGTACCAATAAGCCCTCACCCATGTATGCATGTATTTATTTATTACTTTTGTTGACTGGGAAAGTCTGTATTGGCAAAGAACCTCTTTTCAGTGGTGGCCCAGGGAGAAAAATGCCACAAATTACAGAAAATAAACATTAGTTACATTAAGTATTGGAGAGAAGCAAAATATAAAATGACAAATATAGACTAGAACAATGTGACACTATGATACATGGAAGTAGTGCTCTAAAAGTGCAGAACCTTCCTAGGATTATGCATTATAACAAATATAAGTAATTGTCTATACATCTGCATTCAGACTTTTTGTGAAAGACAATTACATTTCTACTAAGATTCTGTGTTAACGGTTTTTCATTTGCATTCACATTTGCTCTGAGACATAATACAGAGTTTACTGACAGTATATAATATAGGTAGAGTGCTTCTTACAATATAAAATAATGACACCTCTTGTTATTGGAACTATTCTGCTTTAAATGTTTTAAGAAGTGATACACGGGTGAATATGGTACAGCATATGACAATACTACAGAGCCTGTAGAACCAAACAACAGTCAATAAGCCCATTAGGAAACTTACATCTGAAGGGGAGCTAGCACAATGTGGTCAGCCCAAGTGCCTAGCCTCCAGAAGTGTAAAATCTTTTTTTTTTTTGCCATTGTGCTATTTACAAACCTTTTAAATGTACTTTTTTGAGATAAAAAAAGAAATACAAGTTAAATTCAGGCAGCATATGATTTTAGTTGGACCAGAATGTGTTTGTAAACATAAAAGCGATAGAAACCAGTATAGTACCCAATTGGATAAAAGCACTTTCAAACTAAACAAATAACTCAGAGGACAAATAATATCTCTAAATTTGAGGTAAATTTGGCCTCCCAGGCCAAGACAACCACAAGGCATGCTTTACCTATGTCCACAACCTCAAAGGCAATATACATCTGTGTATGGAGCTCATGGTAATTGGAGCCAGCTATGCTAAGCCAGAAGATAAAGCAAAGCTAATGGCTGACAAATTCAGCTCCAGCTTCACCCCCTTCTCCCCTTCAAACTCCCCTCAAGAAATACCATAAAATGTTAAGTCCCTCTACTATCACTAGGGAAGAGGTCCTTAATTTTCTCTCAAAGGCCAATAGCACTGCATCAATGGGCCCAGACGATATCTCAGTATGCCTTCTAAATAGCATGAATGATGGTTCATCAAGACCTCTGGAATTGCTATTCAACTATAGCCTTCAAGCAGGTGTCATGCCTCATAAATAGAGAACAGCAACAGTCATCCCTCTGCACAAAGTAGGTCCATCTACAGACCCAGGAAACTACAGACCTATAAGTCTCAATAGTCACATATGCAAAGACATAGAAAGAATTTTTATTGAAATGATTAATAATGACATAGGAAACCTCGAGACATTGGACCCAACTCACTTTGGTTTTGTCAAGGGCAGGTCATGCCTGCTCAACCTGGTAGACTTTTGAGAAAGTTAATAAAGCAATGGATGAGGGAAAAATGGTTCACACTGTCTACCTTGAACTGACCAAGGCATTTGAGAAATTTCCCTACTCGGGCAATCTTAACAAACTCTGCAGGTTAGGTATAAACACTTATGTCACCCGATGGATAGCCACTTGCCTCATGGACAGGACCCAGGAGGTTAGAATTGAGAGTCCACCTTTACAAGGAGGCCAGTTACAAGCAGAGTCCACAGGGATCAGTACTGGAACTGCTCCTTTTTGTCATTTACTTCTCTGAAGTCAAAAATCAATGTCAATGGGCTCTGACTAACTTTGCAGATTATTGCAAATTAGGAGCAGTCATACAATCCCCCACTGACACAGACAAATAACTAGTGTCAGAGCCATGGACTAAAACTAAATGCTAAGAAATGCATAATAGTATCCTTTAGGAAGTCATCCAGCCCTGATAGCTATCATATTGACAACACATCCCTAAGAATTGACCAGGTAGTCAGGAACTTGAGGACAAACAGACCGTAATCTAGCCTTTGACCATCATATGTCTACAGAAGTGAGGAAATCATTCTATGTTGTGCAAACTTGTAAATAAAGATAGCAGCTAGCTCCAAGGAGGTCACTGTTCCACTGTATTCAGCATTCATCAGACCTATCATTGAGTCCAATGCCCTCTTTGGCATGTATCCATACAGGCATAATCAACAACTGGAACATCCACAGAGGTTCTTCACTAAAAGAAGACTTGGCTTAAGTAGCATGTCCTATACAGATCACCTCAAGGCCCTATCCCTGTATTCTGTCTCCCACAGGCTGCTGAGGGAAGGATCTATGACTGACATACAAGGCCTTGTCAGACCCCACCCTGACGGCCTCCTGCACTTCTGAAAAACAAACAGCACCAGAATTACCTGTTCTAAAGACTTAAACCTTGCTTGTGATATAAATAGGACCTGCTGGAGAGACAGGTATGTATCCCAGAGACTACCCCTTCTCTCACACAGGCTCCCGATCAATATGAAGTAGCACACCTCCATAACCCAATTCAAGTATAACATACATAATTGAATGGAGAACAGGAAATTCATCCCTGGTTTGGCGCCTATGTCTCTAATGGACACAGGCAGCCTGTGAATAGTTCATCTCCCAAGCCGCTTATCTAGGGTACCAGAACTTGTCAGATATTTGGAATGCACAGCTAGGCTTAAAAAGGCCCTCGTGGTCATTAGCCTAGTACTCACCTATGAACTTATGAAACGGTGAACCAGTTAATAGAAAAAATAGTATGTAAAAGGAGACAAGACTGAGTCTCCTATAACCCATGTCAAAGTATAGACTATTTCAGCAAACTACTACACCCAGAAGTTTTTTCTACTTGATCTAAATGATACATGGGCAGATATTTACCCCATTTTAATGAGTTGTGAAAATGCATGAAACAGGAGCAAAACTAGATTAACTAAGAGAGATACTCAGCCCTAACAAAAAAAAAGACTGTTGAACTGTAGGTTTCAAAAAGCAAAAAGGTTAAATCTTCAAGGAAGAAAAGCTGGACTGAAATCTAAGAAAAAGACTTTGCTGAGTAAAACTATGGAAGGCGTTAGTACAGAAGTGAACAGAGAAGGGGCAGTTAAGAGATATGGCCAGTAAAGTTACTAGTTCCAAAATATTTTGTATCTCTTGTAGAGAAGATGGTCCATAGTTGTGATTTGAGTGGACATTTAGGCATGGATAAAAGAATGGCTACAACCTTAGGAAGGTATTCTCCACAAAACTTTAATTAAACATGATCTTGAAAGTAGTATTTAAAGTTTTCCATTTCCACCTGTTTTGCCGAAGAACACACAGTTTTATCTCCTTTGTAAATAAACCCACAATGAATATAGAAAAACAGATGTCTAAGAATGTTTCTGTGATTACAAATGAACTGGAAAATGAAAATATATGTACATATTTATGTGTGTCTGTGTGTGCGTGTGTATGGATCTACATGCACACGCCGCACACGCACAATATTTTGCAATACACATTTGGCAGAAAGCTGTTGTGGGTGTAAAAAAAAGAGAGAATTCAAAAATGAGTACTTGCCATGAAAATATATCAGTGTATGGCAATCAGTGTAACATTTCTCACCTATTATTTTTTATTTGTGTTTTTATTTTTCTGGGTGAATTGACTTTGTCCCCTACGATTGTGCATATTTACTAATACAGACATGTAGAGCATACAAAATACTATCACTAGTAAAGTGCGTACCTATAATTTTATTTATTGGGCATCATTTAAAAAACAAGCCACTAATATTAATTTTTGTACCAGCTGGCAGAAAAGTCCTAAAGACTTAAACCACAAACTCTGGAATCCAGGAGATTGGTTGGAAATATTGCAAATTCTGTAATCCAGGAATCTAGGAGAGAGTTTGGCTTTATGCAATGTGGGAAGCACAAGTCTGGCAGTAGCTTTGAGGGGTTTGGCTGAAGTTCCAACCATCTATATTCAAGAAGTTCATGCACCTATCATACAGCTGCTCATGCATGAAATGTCGGGGAAACAGCACTGTACAGTATAGTAATCTTGAGTCAGTATAGCATGCAACTGGCTATGGACCCCTTGGGTCAAGGGCACTGAGCGGCCACCCAAAATTGTCCCATTAAAGGTCCATAGACTAGTACTAGGTTAACTGCCCTTTTTGGCCATTTTAAGCCTAGACATTTACCCCATGTGAGTATCAAGCCCTGTACCTTGTGTCTGTAAGATAAACATTTTAACCATTATTCTAACCTCTCATACAAATCAAATAATCGGCAACTGTTGACAATATAAATAACAAATATTAGCAGGAATACATCTTGTAGTGTATTAGTTCTCTGGTCTAGAGTGCCAAATTCTGTGAATATCTGTGTCTTCTTAGTTTTCATAGAATCCAAAATTGTGATTTACTGGTATTGTTCCAAGAAAAATAACATCTATGTGTGTGTGTGTGTGTGTGTATATATATATATATATATATATATATGCACACACACACACACACACACACACACACACACACACACACACACACACACACTCATAAGTAAAATGCTTTGTTAATTAAAAATACTTTAAACAAATGCCTTTCAAAAAGTTGAGACTAAAACTGCACACAGTTAAAAAGTTATAAAATGTATGTCAAGAATCTACATGGCAATACTCAGATCTGCTCTGAGTTACAGCACAATGGCAATACATATACAGAACCAACTGATATTGCCAACATATTGGCCGACAGGTACAGTGCGAACTTTACCCCCTTTCACCCCCTAAAGGGCCTATCACAATACCTGAGGAATGCCAAGTCCCTATTATCACAGCTACACACGTAAAAACTGCACTGTCCAAAGCCAAGAATACAACTTCCATGGGACTTGATAATATCCCTAGCTGTGTTCTACATGAATTACAAAGTGAACAGGCACCACACTTGAGTACCCTGTTCAATCATATCCTAATTTCAGGCTTTGTTCCTACCAAATGGCGCACTGCTACGGTCATCTCACTCCACAAAGGGGGAGCGACTATAGACCTTGGGAACTACTGCCCCATTAGCCTGACAAGTCTGATATGTAAGGCTATGGAGTGCATCATCATGGACCTTATAAATAAGGACACAGGGAATCTCCAAACTCTGGATCCCATGCAGTTTGGATTTGTGAAAGGTAGATCATGCCTGCTCAACCTGATAAACTTCTTTGAATCTGTCCCCAGTGCTGTGTATGAGGGCAAGGTAGTTCACACAGCCTACCTAGATCTTGCCAAGGCCTTCAACACCATCCCTCACTCAGGAATCATAGACAGACTCACTAAACTAGGCATAAACCCTCATGTCATAAGATGGGTTGCCAACTGGGTCACTGATAGAGCCCACAATATGAAAGTAGCAGACTCCAAATCTGACTACCGACCAGTTACAAGTGGTGTCCCACAGGCATCGGTCCTAGGTTATCTCCTGTTTGGCATCTACTTCTCTGAAGTTCAAGCCAACACAATGGGACTCTGGCTGACCAAGCTTGCAGATGATTGTAAACTGGGAGCCATTAGTGATTCTCCAACTGATGCAAACATTCTACAAAACAGCCTCAACTGACACCAGTGACAGGTGCCAGAACCATGTCCTTAAGCTCAATGCCAAAACGTGCATCGTCATTCCCTTTGGGAAAAATTTGGTGCCCATGAACTTCCACATTGGCAGTAGTCCACTAAACACCGAAGGTGTGATAAAAGACCTGGGGACACAGGTTGACAGCAATCTTTCCTTTGATAACCACATTGCCACTATAGTCAGAAAGTCCTTCTATGTGGCACATCCCATTACAAAAGGTTTCTCATCCAGGAAGAAGCAGGTCATAATCCCACTCTACTCATCCCTCATTAGACCTATTATAGAATACAATGCCCCATTTGGTAAGTATCTCACTAGACACCTACCACAACTGGAAAGGCCACAAAAATACCTCACTAAGAAGATCTTAGGCCTTCGACACATGCCCTATATGGGCAGACTCAAAAAACTCCGGCTATATTCTGTCTCTTCTCGCCTACTTAGTGGCAATCTGTGCTTGACCTACAAAGCCATGTCTGACCCAGAGCTGCTAGATATGTTACACCTAAAGAAATCCCAATCCCTCCTTGCCACACGCTCCAGGGACCTAAACCTTATTACCACAATAAACAGAACATGCTGGAGGGACAGGTTCCTAACCCAGAGACTTCCCATACTCTGGAAAAAACTTCCAATTCACGTCAAGCAGAGCACTTCACTGGCCCTCTGTAAGAGAAATCTTGATGAGTGGATGGGCAATAGGAAGTTCACCACGGGGATCACTTCAGTGGCCTTCCTTGACAGGGGCACTGGGAACTAACTTTGGGTGGCATGATGCCAGGGAATCTTCTTGGGCTAGGCTTATTTAGGCTCCAGGACTATTAGCTTAGTACACACGTATGAATCTATGAGCCTGCAAAGCAATCAATTAGTTAAACATCACAGATTTCTTGTGTTACATTAGTTCAATGAATGCATGTACCTCTGCCAAAAGTTTACATTTTGAGCTTAAATTTTCAAAACACATTCTATAGGACAGCCTCAGTGCTATGGCCCTGACTTTGTGCAAAACAGGTCTAAAATGTCATTTAAGAAAATGACTGTGAATCATCTGCACATGGAATTGTGTAACAACACAATAGTTTGGCAGAAGGTTCCTTAAAATGACCATCCAAAAATTTCCATATGATAATTTTATTTTATTATTTATTTTATTTTACATTTATTTTATTTTACATTTGTTGACCGGGCTAGTCCAACTGGATAATTTCCATTTTCAGTGGAGGCCCGGGGAGAAAAGCTCCAAGATTAAAACAAGGTTATAAAAATTAAACATTTACAATAATTACCTGTGTTACAGACATTGAGCAACAATGCTTACATCTTAGTCTAGGTCAAGTAATAAAAAGACATAGTACTATCCACATATTGAGAGAGACAGTAATTCTTTACAGTACAATTATGTGAGGATATATTTTTAACATGTATATCCATAGTTGTAAAGGACATTTGTGTTTTTTTTTTTTTTTAGCAGTACAGTCATTGGGTCCTTTGATATCCCAGAGAAAGATTGCAATTTAGAATTCTGGGAATATGATAGTGGAAAGAAAAAAGTAGATTAGTCTGGATTTGTACAGGAACAGAGTCAAAAGTTGTTCAGATGTAAAAGAAGTTGTTTTTTGAAAAGATGAAAGGAGGCTAGAGAGGTGATGTGTGAGGGGAGGTTATTCCATACTTTGCCTACTGAGTTGGAGAAAAGGCAGTTACCTGCTGAATTTGTAATTCTAGTTGTGTTGACCTGTAGCTAGCTGTTTCAAGTTATTATAGGGATCAGGAGGTTATTAAGAGCAGGTGTCTTTAATGGTTGATATAGAATGTTATGTGTTATTAAGAGTTGTTGATATATAAGCTTGTTAGGAAGTTCTAACCAGTGTAAGTGTTTTAAGTTAAGACAGTGGTGAGTTCTATACTGGGATGCTGTGGCAAAGCGAGCTATATTGTGGTAGGATGTAGTCAGTTTCCTTAGGTTGCTTTTAGAGATTAGTGTAAATAGAAGAAGCATACATTAGTGTAGAGATAAGACGTGATTGTGCTAAGGTGGTCCGTGCTTCTGGTGTAAGGAAGGGTTTAATTCTGTACAGTGAACCAATCTTTTTATTAACTGCTTTTATGGTGTTATTGATGTGGTAATCATAGTTAAGATTATTATCAATAGTAACACCTAGCAGTTTGGTAGTAGAATCAGGGGAGATGACGGAGTTGTCACTTGTAGTAACAGTGAAGTTAAGTTGAGAAGATTTGTGGGTAGGTGTGAATAGTAACAGTTTTGTTTTCTTGGGGTTCAGGAGAAGACATCTTTTTGAGAACCACTGTTCGACTATTGAAAAGGTAGATTGTGTCAGTGACTGGAGTTCGGATTGAGTGGAAGCTGTGCATATAATGGTAGAATCATCTGCATATTGTATGCAGGTTGTGTTTTGGATAGATGATTGGAGATCATTAATAAAATGGAGAATAGGAGTGGGCCTAGGATAGATCCTTGAGGTACCCCTAAAGAGATAGGCAATAGAGTAGATAGAGAATTTTTCCAGAGTACTGCTTGTTGTCAGTTTTCAAGATAGGATGAGAACCAGGATAAGGAAGAGGAAACCAATTCAAGGGATTTTAATATGTGTAGAAGAAGTGTGTGGTTGACCATGTCGAAGGCTTTTGACAGGTCTAGGAAAAGAGCAGAGGTTAGTTTGTTGTTGTTGCGGTTAGAGTTGATGGTGTTGGTAAATGAAAGTAGTGCAGTGGTAGTACTATGTGAAGGCCTAAATCCATGCTGAGTGTTAGCTAGTAGGTTGTTATGAAGGAGATGGTTAAGTAGTTGTTTGTGTATACATTTTTCCATGATTTTGGCTAGAGGAGATAATAGTGCTATAGGGCGATAGTTAGAGAGGTCAGTGGATTTACCTCCTTTTTGTAAGGGTATAATGTGTGATATCTTCCAGATTGCTGGAAAAGTACTTTCATTTATAGATCGGTTTATTAGGATAGAAACAGGGTAGGCAATAGCTTTAGCTGCTACTTGAAGGAATTCAGCAGGGAGGTTATCTGCTGAGGTAGTTGGTTTTAGTTTTTATAAGAGAGATTGTATGTAGGAGGTGGGTATGGGTTGAAATTGAAGGGAGGAAGGGAGTTGTTGTTGTAACTTAAGAGGAGTTGGGAAGCATCAGGAGATAGGTGGTTAGCTAGACTTTGTATGGAGGTAGTAAAGAAGGTATTGAAGTTATTGGCAATTAAAGAGGGATTATCAGGGTCTAAATTCTGTGGGTGTGGTGTAACTACTTTGCCTGGGGTGAGTAGATTATTGATGGTAGACCAGAACTTTTTTGGTTGTTTTTTGGTGGTTTGCTGAAGTTCAAAGTAGTAATTTTTCTTATCTGAAAGGATGGCTTTTTGGTATTGTTTCTGAGCTCTCTAAAGGTTTGATGATCTGTTGGGTTTCTAGAGGAGCGCCATCTTTTCCAAGCTTTATTTCTGAGTTTAATTTAATTTAAGGACTGAGATTAATGGTGATAGCAGTTGTTTCTTTGTGACAATGGATGTAGAATCACTTTTCACTATCATCCCCAATTTCTTCCACAGTTAAAAATTAATAACCCTGCACAGTAAAAATGTAGTTAAATGGAAGTTGACTAACATGCAAAAAAGAATCGTTTTATCAATGTTTTCTACAGATGCTCATAAAACTCTGTCAAACTTAAACATTTTCAATTTACACATTTATGAACCACCACCAGAACCATGAAAGCAAATTCATATAACTTGGATCCAAACTGTGATTTATGAAAATTAATTATGCTATGATTCATAGGATCATAGGAGGTTACTGGGCTAATGACCCTAGGGCCCTTACAAGCCTAGCCAAGTTTTACCCTTATTTCTACAATTAGCACCTATCACCTCTGTCCAGGAGATACACAGGTGGAACCCCTGGGGTGAATTTACTGGCAGCCAAACAATTTTCCAGATTGTTGAAGTAGCAAACAAACACCAACTGTACCACAGTTAGGAAGTTTATTATAAAACAGGTAAGCACTTTCAGGGATGTGCCCCTTCATTAGACAACTCACAAAAACAATTCATTCCTTAATTAGTAGAAGCATTACTGAAAGATTGTGATAGTGTGCTTAAAGACTCTAAAACATTCTTGGAAACTCTTAGATTGAAAAGGACTGAGATTAATGATGATAGCAGTTGTTTCTTTGTGACAATGGATGTAGAATCACTTTTCACTATCATCCCCAATGAATGGGGTATTGAAAATTTAAGGGAATTTCTTAATATTACAAATCATACCAGGAATAAATGTGAGTTGATTTGTGCATTGTTGGACATCATTTTGACCAACAATGTTTTCATTTTTCACAAGAACTATTATTTACAGAAAGTTGGCGTGGCTATGGGCACAGCTTGTGCCAATAGCTACGCCAACCTTTCCCTTGTACAATGGGAACTAATTCATGTATTATCTAATGCTAAATACAGTAAGCATATTAGCTGGTACACTAGATTTGTGGATGACATCTTTTTGCTATGGAATGGTACTGAGGCTGATTTAAATGAATTCTTTGCTTATTTGAACAATACTACTACGTTCCTTAGGTTCGCATCTAAGTATTCTGTACATGAGATTGATTTCTTGGATGTTAAGGTTAGGAAAGATGATTTAATTCATATCAAAACCAGCCTATATAGGAAACCTGTTAGGAAGAACAACTACCTGCATAGCACAAGTATGCATCCTAAACATACCAACCGGAATATCATTAAGGGTCAAGTCTACAGGACCATGAGATTGTACAACAATGACAGTGAACTAGTTAGTGCTCTACAACTATTGAAGATAGATTTTTTAGAGAGGGGATATAATGCACACAATATAGATAAATGTATTAACAAAGGTTGGAGTACTAGAGATGGAAGGTGCAGACCTTATGTCTATGAAGAAGGGAGCATTGAACCAAATACTCAAATAATTAACAATAATATGACTAGCCATACCCAAGGGGTTATTGATGACACCCTAAGGATGCTGTTAACATTTGCTAGTAATATTAATTCTGTCTGTAAAGTGATTACCAAGAATTGGGGTATTCTTTCCACAATTAGTGATCTACAAGGCATTATTGGTCCTAAACCTAATTTTACAGTTAGGAATAACAGAACATTAAAGAGTCACCTTTGCTATAGGAATGATTCATCAACCACCAAGAATAGATCTGATAGATTGGGTACCTACATATGTAGAGATTGCACAGTCTGCAAGTATATTCACAGTGGTAGAAACTTTGTACACCTTTTAAGGATTTCAGTTTTAACAGCAGTCAATATGCTGATTGTACAACATCTAATGTAGTGTATCTTGCCTATTGCACAGTATATTTTAGTTTCTAATAGGTAAGGCGGTTGAAAGAGAGAATACTGGAACACTACAGGGACATCAAGAATTGTAAAGAGAGTAGTGCTATAGCCATGCATAATAAGAACGAGGGACCAGACCATAATATTAAGTTCCTTATTCTACAAGTCCTGCCAGAGAGATTGAGAGGGGGCAATTTGTCGAATGACATGGAGGTTGCAGAACAAAAATGGATTATGTTGTTTAACGCAGATAAACCACCAGGTCTTAACAGTATGCTGTCCTTGAAACCATTCTTAAAAGCTCGTCCACTTAAACATTGACTGCTAGGATTTTAGAACTTTAATGTTTATTTTATTTATTGCATTTATGTTCTGTCATTATAACATACTAAATTGTTTATGCATTTCTTATGTATATACATTTTTATATACATACATTTTTATCTACATATGTACATGTATATTTTTTATATATTTTTATATATATTTTCTAGATATTTATATACATAATTTTTTCTTTTCTATATATTTTTATACACACACATACATATTTATACTTACATAGATACTGTTATATTTCAACATGCTTTTTCATACACATACATATTATATTTTACATGGTGTTAGTGCACTATATATATTTATATCTATGTTGCATGTTATAGTTTATGTTTTTAAAAATGTTTTGCATAGTAGGACATGGTTTTAGCTATTTTAATATAGGTTCATAGGTTCGTGCTGGGCTGGGTGCCCTTGTGGGCCATTTTGAGCCTATCCAGTTGCCCCATGTGAGGGTCAAACCCTGCATGTTGTGTCTGTAAGGTAAACACCTTGACCATTATGCCATTATTAACCATGACTCATATACATAATATGTGTTCTAATATTTATGAATTTTTTAACCAGATATATGCATATTCAAGATACACTAGAGTGGACCAGGTTAAAGCATTTGCATTTAACATTGTATATTTATTTGATAGCAGGTGCTTCTACTACATAAGGAATGAATTGTTTTTGTGAATTTTCTGATGAGGGGGCACATCCCTGAAAGCGCTTACCTGTTTTATAATAAACTTCCTAGCTGTGGTACAGCTGGTGTTTGTTTACTACTTCAACTATATTTATTTTACACCAGTTGTTGTATTAGTTGATAGAGGATTTCTGTGTTTTGCGTTCTACAATTTTCCAGATTGTGTTTGAAGAGGGACAATGAGGTACTCTGTTTGACATGAAGTGAGAGTCTGTTCCAAAGGTGTGGTAACCTATGGAAAACAAATATGTCCCTCCAGCAGGTTCTATTAATTTCACATACAGGGTTAAGGCCAACAATGTGAGTAACCATTTGACTTATAGATATGCAGCATTTCCAATAAAGCAGGGTCAAAGATTGCCTTATATGCAAGGCAGAAATCGTCTCTGAATAGTCTGTATGTAACAGAATAAAGTGACAGTGATTTCAGATGATCCTCATAGGACAGATGCTGAAGACCTTGAATTTTCCTTGTAAGGAACCTTTGCTGTCTCTCCAATTGCTGTAGGTGCAAGGAAAGGTACATACCAAAAGGGGCACTGTACTCAATTATTGGTTTGATGAGGGAAAAGTATAGGGAAGTAATAACTTCTTTTTTTCTGGAAGCAATGCCCTTACTTATGAGATGAGCAATACAGAATGCACTTCTTACCACTGTGGCAACATGGTGGTCAAAGGTAAGGTTGCTATCAACATGTGTGCCCAGGTCTCTCACCACTGAGTGTTTACTTAAGGTGTTGCTATCGATGTAGTAGTTAGCAGGAACATTGCTTTTAATGAAAGGAATGATGATACATTTTTTGCACTGGGTTTAAGGCCATGACTTTGGCTCCAGTCATTTGTTTGTGCAAGACCCTCTTGTAGGATGTTAACATCGTTTGGAGATTCTATGACCACTCTCAGTTTGTAGTCATCAGCAGACTGTCAGCCACACACCTTTAGTTTTAGCTTGCACTTTGGAGAAATAGACTCCAAACAGTTGAGGTCCCAGGACTGATCCCTGTGGAACACCACTGGTTACGGGTCTGCTGCTGGAGGTGGATTCCCCTATTTTGACTATATGGGTTCTATCAGTGAGCCAGTTAGCAGACCCATCTAATGATATATGGGTTGATTCCTATCTGGGTGAGTTTGTCAATTATGCCTGAGTGGGGGAATAGTGTCAAAAGCCTTGGTTAAGTCTATGTAGGCTGTATGCACAGATTTCCCCTCATCAAGGGCCTTGGTGACTTGTCTCAAAGTCCACCAGGTTTAACAGGCATGATTTCCCTTTGACAAATCCAAATTGAGTAGGGTCAAGTGTTTGGATGTCTTTGTTGATAAGGTCCATGATGATTCTCTTCATGGCCTTGCAGATAATGCTAATCAGGCTAAAAGGTCTCTAGTTCCCGGGGTCAGTGGAAGCACCAACACTGTACAAGGGGTTAACGGTGGCTTTTTTCATTTAGCCGGGACGAAGCCAGTTCTTAGACTATGATTGAAAAAACTACCAAGTGGCATTGCTAATTCTTGTTTGAGCCCATGTAGGACGCAGCCTGAGATGTTATCAGGTCCCAAGGATGCTGTGTTTTTGACCTTAGACAGGGCGTTCACGACCTGCTCTTTAAAGATACAGGGTAGAGAATAGGTGGTAAGGATGTCTTGGGATAAGTGTGGCAGGGAAAGGGGAGTGAAGTTTTCAAAGAACCTGTCAGATAACAGGTTAGCAATGTTTACAGGCCCGGAATATGTGGTATCATTAACTACCAGTTCAGCACAAATCTTGAGCCTTTCCTTTTAGTTTACGGATGTAACTAAAGAATGCCTTATGGTTGTCCTTAGCTGAGGAAGCTAATTTGGATTCACAGTCGGCTTTGGAGAACTTCACATGGAGTCTTATTTGCTTGTTTAAGTTGATAAGGGAGTGTTTCCAGTTTGGGGCTAGCTCGCACTTACTTAGACAACAATTTCTTCATCTTATTGTAAACCCTATTAATGGAAGTTGTCCATCAGACAGGTTTGCTCTTCCTTGGAGAGCTTGTTTTGGTCCTATCAGATTTACAACAGTTTGACAGAAGAGTCCTTAAAATTTTCTTTCCTGAAAATGTCCTATAAATATTCCTAAAAAATAAATAAATTGCATAACCTTACATGAAAATCAGTTATTTAAAATATGCAGAGAAGAAACTTTACATTAAAATACACTGAAAACATATACTTGTCATACATAAATAAACTACTAAACATAAAATTCAAACAGCAGAAAAATGCATATTCCCATTTTATAAGTAAAATAAAATAAAATGCTTAACATTTGTGCCATGCACATCTGTAACTGTATGCTGCAGGGTTGTATGTTACCTGCCCTTTGGGTATATGTTGTAATATCTGCACCTTGTATCCCCTCCCCACCATGTTATATTGTATACACACACAATCTACACTGTACATGTGTTTCTGCAGGAGTAAGCCCCTCTGTATCCTGTACACCCCTTACACAAATACTTATGCTGAGCATCAAAGATGAGATCCTGAAAAACAATGCTGCAGCTACAACAATTTCTCTTGAGGGTATCTTGTGAGGTATGGAAAATCAAAATCACATCTGCAAGATACCATGTTCTAAATAAACATATATATATATATTAATGTTTTTGAAGGTTGTTTGTATGCATCCTATAGCTCAATGGGTTCTTAATGCACAAGTATTAGTGCATTTTGCCAAATGATGCATGTAAAAATAAGGGTCATCGACTGTGCATTCAGAAGCTTGGAACTCTTGTGTGTCCTTTACAGATAATTTGCATATGTGTATGTCTTCTGTTATGGCTGTGAATTTATTAATAAAAAAAATAATAGCCAAGATGGTTTACACTTTAAAATAAAACCAATAGGTAACTTTTCCCCAACCATTTATAGTACACATAGATCCTAAGGAAACTGGCTTTTTTGCAAGTCCAGGTTATAGGCCTTGGCTAGACCCCATTTCCAGGTGATTCCTTGAAGTACAGTCCATAAGTTAACCTAGGTAGAGCTGTCACACACCGCACATCCAAAGTCATTTAGGTAAACCTTTGCACATCCTTCTGAACACCCACATTCTGCTTTGCTGCTTGTTAAGGGCTATCTCATTCTGCCCAGCATTAATTGACGATGGCTGTCTTGCAAACTTGCTAATTCATAGTTTTTCTGACTATTAAAGTGAGAGCTCATGGAACATGTCAAATTATTATTTACATAAATGCAAAAGTTCACCTAGTCAACCAAAGATTCTAATGCATTAGCTTCACTGGCATACAGGGATAAAATCCTGACTATGACCATGGTTTAATTAGTGGGTCAAAAACCAGTTGGAGCTGGCAGTGGACAGAGAAGAATGAAAGGGCTAAGCCTATTCAAACATCTCAATAGGGGTGGGTGTGGTGCAGATCTGGGGCACACAAAATGTACAAGTTACCCTAGTGGAGAATGGAGAAACATCAACAGTGTGCTTGATCTAGCAGGTGGGACTCTTTGTGGGATTACATCACCTATGGAAGTGAGTGACAGTCCCACATTACCTCCACTCAATGTCTTTCTAGAATAATAAATATTAAGTATATATGTGGAATTAAAGCCATAAAGAGAAAGCCGATTCACTCATCCCATAGCCTTAATAAAAAGAATGGGTGGCAAGGCTTTTACCACAGGAAGAATGAATAGGAAAAAAAGTGGCCAGCAGAGAAGCTCAACAGTGAGTGGGAGAACAGATAAAAAAATAAACAAAAAATGATAGCCACTGCATACCACACCAAGAGCAATTATAATGTAATTTACTGTTGCATGTATAGGACATATAAAATGACCTAATGAACTATAAGAAAGGTTAAAAGGGCATAATGAAGAACTACAGGCCAGTAAATCTAACATCTAATAGTTGTGAGAGATGTTTGATTGAATTACTGTATTCAGCTAGAAGAAATCTTACACTTAGTGACCTTGAGCAGCATGAATTTGTCAAGGGTAGGTCGACCTTAAACTTAGTTTTTTACAATATAATTACTGAAGTTCTAGAACAGGATTGGGCACCTGGGTAATATTTTTGGATTTGTCAAAAGCCTTCAATAGTCTTCTATTCAATGTGATTAAAAATGATCTCATAAACTTACAAGTTAATGGTTATTTGGCAAAATGAATTATGAATTGATTGTATAATAGCGAACAATGTGTAAAATTTAGAGGAACATTATCTAAAGTAATGACAATACGGTCTGGTGAAACCCATAGTTCTGTGTTGTACCCATATTATTTATTACGGTTTTCTCTACACTACTAAAGAACAAAAACCTTCGGCTTTACAAATATGTGGATGATTGCAAAACAGGTTTCATATTGCAAGATGTTAATGATTATTTAACATTAAATAATTACATGAAAACACTGTAGGACTGGTCAATAAAATTAGGACGGAGGTGTAATCAGACACATGTAATATTATATACATTATTATATCATCCAATTTACTTATCAGCTTTCCCTTTGAAGTGTATAGAGATATACAGATTTGGGAATTAAGATAAATTCTAAATTTAGATTTGAAGAGCATAATAAGATTGATTACTGTCAAGCACTGACAAAAAATGGGTAACTTCTTTGGCCCATTGACAAAGAGAGATGAAGAATGCTTAACTGCTGTTTTCAAATCCAACATAAAACTTACTTTTGAGTATAACAGTTTATTTTGTTCTTACACACAAGAACAGTTAAGTAAAGTGGAAGATGTGCAAATAATTTTATGAAAATAAAAGATGCTGTTAGGAATTTGGACTACTATGAAAACACACAAGACAGTTACGACTTTATTCTGCAAGTTATAGGTATACTAGAGGAAAGCTTATATTAGCTTATCATGTATTTAATGAGCCAGTTTTGCAAGCCATGTATAATATGGAGATATTTACTAATAATAAAGCATTATATCATACGAATATAAAACCAGAAGTAAATACACATGTATAACAAATATTAAGGCCATCTTGTGGAATATTCCAATTTATATTCATTTGGCTAATAACTTGAAAACTTTTAAAAAATCCTTAGATAATTGGAATAGAGGACAGAGTATATGAACCATATGTGAAAGAATGTGTGTTCCTACTTGGCCACTAGGCCTGAACATTGTATTATTTCTTATGAACAATCACCACATGCTTTCAAACTTTGTTACCCTTCTTCGCAAATCAATATCATACAGTTAAACAAATGTGCAAAACAAAATTACATTAAAATGCAAATACAAAAGCGAATTACACCAGCATCCCTTCTAATGTACAACAGATATATTATTAAGACTTACAGAATAATTCTTCACCAAATATTTCTCCACATCTATTTAGCAGCTCGCCAACTCTTTAAGTACATTTCTATTACTTCTCATTACCACCCCAGAACAAAGCAAAAAATAAAAATTACCATTATAAACCCACATCACTCCCTCCAGCATTCTTCAAGAATTAAACTATGTGGGGACATATTGCCCAATTCAGGCCCTCTTTCCATCTCTACCCCCTAGAGATCTATGTGTCAGCCATATCCCCTTTAGTCACTTCTAATAACTGCAAACAACTCAACTTCACCTCCATAAATATACATACTATTTTGCAATAAAATCATTGAACTGCATGCCTGGATTTCTTATTATACCATAAATTGGTTACCCTTATTAACACATGGGTAAAACCTCACGTAAAAGTCATAGACATTTTTTTTCCACAGAATACATCATCATTACAGCTGACAGGCTGCTGGAGGGGCAGCTATGTTCTACCCTAACACATATGAAGATCCTCCTCCTACAAAAAACTCTGTCCAATTCAATAATGCAGACCTATATTCCTCCTACATAAAATTAAATGAAGACAAATTCCTTTGTATTACTGTTCTATATATCCCTCCCATGAGGAACAATATATCCAACCTTGAAGACATCCTTTACTAATCTTATATGATAATAGCAATGAAGTATTCATCCCAGGTGATGTCAACATCATCTGAAGTACTTTCACTCAGTTCTTCTTCTTCTAGCATCAACTTTTATGGCTTTAAATAGTGTATTATTTCTCCCACTTGCTAAAACATATCCCAGGGCACTGGTCCCATTCGACTGGATTCTGATTTCTGATCTTTGCAACTACATTATATGAGGAACCCTTTTGGAATCCCTTGGTGATCACTGTCCTACAGATGCTATCAGACATATTACCATGCCAAACAGCAAGTATACAAAATACTTGAAATCTCTCAAAGTTTATCACTGAATCATTTTTAGCTGCTCTGAACTCATTTAACTAGTTAGTACAAGGGTTCAAGACATTTTTAAACAAAGAATATTGTACCTCTACAGGAAAAAGGTAAAATCTAGTTTTGCTCCTTGGTTTACTAATCAAAGTTTTATACAAGATAGAGACAACACATGGAAGAAGTGGCAAAAAGAATACTATTCTGATTTACAAAATAACTGTAGAGACAACCCCAAGAGTTATGGTCATCCATTAAACAAATTTTACACTCAGGAACTGACAATATCCTTAACCCCTGTCCCAATAACTATCCTTTAGAAATGGCAACCAAGTTTAATTCCTACTTCATTGACAGCATAGCTGCCCTAATCAATGAATTCTTTCCTGAATCGCCCTGACTCATGTCTACCCCATCCACCAATACAGTCACCCTCACACTAAAACTAGTTGCTACTTCATTCATAAAAAAAATATTATCCAAGCTTAAACCCTGTTTACCCTCTGCAGATAAACATCCTGCAGAATACTTCAAAACTGCTGCTAATGCCATTGTATATCTAGTCTCCATCCTTATAAGCAGGTAATACATGAATCTTATATTACTAACTTCGGGAAAGAACGCCATATCATCCCTTTCCACAAAGACGGCATTACATCTAAGATATCAAATTTCAGACTCAACTGACATCCCCACCTCAAAAATATTACAGACATAAATGTCCATAAACAACTACTATAGCATCTCTTATAGGAACAATTACTAACCATTATACAGTGACCCCCCATTAATATTCTAAAACGTGCACGCGATTGGTCAGCGTGCCCATTGTAAATCAGACTTATACTAATGGAAAAAGGTCCGGTCACCCGGATTTTTTCCATTAGAATAAGTCTTTTTATATTTTTGTATGTGTTGAACAGCAATGGATAACTGAAAAGCTCCGTTGCTGTTATCTCACTATGTTAAATGTGTTTAACATAGCGAGATAGCTTAAAAAAAGCAACGGAGATCTTCCTCTCTCCATTGCTTTTTTTAAAGCTGTCTCTCTATGTTAAAAGGGTTTAACATAGCGAGACAACTTTAACAAAAGCAACGGAGAAAGGAAGATCTCCGTTGCTTTTTTTAAAACTGTCTTGCTATGTTAAACTCATTTAACATAACAAGACAAAAGCAACGGAGAAAGGAAGATCTCTGTTGCTTTTTTTTAAGCTATCTTGCTATATTAAATGTGTTTAACATAGCGAGACACTTTTAAAAAGCAACGGAGATCTTCCTTTCTCCATTGCTTCCTCTACACACTGCTCTGGTGTACTGCATAAGCATACGCAGTACATCAGAACTGCTCCAGAATACCAGACAGCTGTGGAAGGGCAGCAAGGAGGCATTATACAATGCCATTATTTAAGAAAAGTAAGTATTTTTTTTCTTAAATAATGTCATTGTATAATAGCAATAACCCACTTCTGGGTGTGGGCAATGCTGGATTTACCCACGGATGTCTTTGTTTAGCCACTTGGGCTTCGCCCTCGTGACCAAACTACACCAACCGTGGGTAAATCCAACATTACCCACACCCAGGCGTGGGTTATTGCTTAAATATTCAACATAGTTTTAGACCTGCCCATAGTATGACAAATTACCTGCTAACTTTTACAGATAACAAAAAATAAAGCCAGGGATAGAGGCAAATTTATGTATTTCTTATTCCTAGAGTTATCAAAAGCTTTCAACGCTGTGTCTCACAAAATACTTCTATTACAACTGTCCACAACAGGTTTCTCACAACTTACTCTAAAGTGGTTAAATAAATGCTTGTCAGAATGTTCCCAGGCAGTGAAATGGAATTCTACCTTTTATCCTTACCTATCCATCATTACAGGTACCCCCCCCCCCCAAGACTCTATCCTTGGTCCTGTTCTAGTTAATATCTTTATACACAACCTTCATACTTCTATATGACAAGCATGCTTTATACAGCATGTAGAGGATTCCAACCTTATCTGCCCCCCAGGCAATCTAGAAACTAGAAAAGATTACACAACATGACTTTAACTCTATTGAAAACTAGCTTTGTGACCACTCCTTAATCCAGAGAAAACCAAACTCCTTTTATTTTCCCCAAATCACTTAGCCATGAGAAAAATAACTTTAAAATCACATCCCTAAATAACATGCCAATTGCAGTTGTGCCCCATACAAAACTGCTGAGGGCTACAACTGATGATAGCCTCACACAGGACATCAACATCATGATTAATCTTCATGCCACACTAAAATCTAAACCACACTGGTATCACAACAAGTTAGCTAGATGTACAGCTCATATAACTCACTGAACACATCATTGTCCTGCACTAAAACTCTGAATTGCCAATAATTATCCCACCAACTAAATTATAACACAACTTCAGCACAAAAAATGATATTATTCCCACTTCCTGCACATTCCCCACCACTACCTCCCAAATAGTAACCGTTGATCTTCTGACAAAAATCTGCTTCACAACTATAAGCCTTGCAAAAACTGCAGTCAAACTCTGTGCTCACACTATGTAGCAAAAGTCAGGAATACAATCCCTGCACCAATCAGTGTAGTACATAACATTCATTTACTTCACTTACATAAGCTGCAGCTAAAAGAATTCCTCTCGGACTTCTGGCTTAGCACTTGCTGCTCTACTTGATAAAATTTCTACTCCAAACCCTCTAATTCCTATATACATGCCATCTCTCCTTTTCCTGGTTTTCATTTCTCTTACACTTATTTACCTCACTCTTAATCTTGATTTTACTCATTATTCCTCCTGTCATCCATATCTACCCAACGTATTACCTATAACAAATACATTTCCCAATCCCTCCTCTCTTCATATCCTCCTCCTCCTTATCCACGGTTTTAATACCCAATGTATTACCTATAACAAATACATTTCCCAATCCCTCCTCTCTTCATATCCTCCTCCTCCTCCTCCTTATCCACGGTTCTAATACCCAACGTATTACCTATAACAGATACATTTCCCGATCCCTCCTCTCTTCGTATCCTCCTCCTCCTTATCCACAGTTTTAATACCCAATGTATAACCTATAACAGATACATTTCCCGATCCCTTCTCTCTTCGTATCCTCCTCCTCCTTATCCACGGTTTTAATACCCAATGTATTACCTATAACAGATACATTTCCCGATCCCTCCTCTCTTCATACCATCCTCCTCCTTATCCACTGTTTTAATTTTCCACTCTGACGTTTGCATTATGAGTGAGCAATAAACTCACACAACATGTCGACACATTTCACCGCTATATAATATTGTATTTATCTTGTTTTAGTGATAGTATAAATATATATATATATATATATATATATATATATATATATATATATATATATTATTCTACATGTCATATGTATATTAATATCTGTATAAATTATGCATTTACAGTATATTCTAATATTATTATCAATTTTTACCTATGTGTATGTCTTTTCTGTTCTTTTATTTGTGGATCTTTTCTCCTTGGGCCTTCTCTGAAAATTAATAAAATTATCCAGTTGGCCTTTCCCAAAAAACAAATGTCAATAAAGAAATAAATATGCCTGTTGATCTTTATTAAAAAGATAATTTAGGCCATTTTGACATACCTTCACTGCACTCCTGTATCACTGCAACAAATGCTTATGCAGTAAGAGCACACAGCCTTTGATGCAGTGTTTGGTAGCACAAAATCAACACCCAAAAACTTATAGCAGTGGGTAACATTTTGTGTTACATGTACTGGCAAGGCAATGCCTTCTCTTATAGCAGTAATGAGTTTCAGAATCCACAACATAAACTTGCATCCAGTCTTTTCAATATACACAAGCCCACAAGTACTAACAGCTGCACTTATTACAAGATCAAAGAGATATAATACTTACTCAAAACTGCTTCCATGGCAGTAACCATTTGTAATGAGGCAGTCTACCATAATTTCGTAAAGCTGGGAATCCAAATAACTAAAATTAAGATACAGTCTTAGTAGGATGACAGGAAAACTTCCCTCAAAATTCAGGAGCCTCTTAAAACTAAATCTGGGACCAGAACCTATAACATGAATAGCTTAGTCTCACATTTTAGTACTGACCAATGTGTGGTTAAGATGTAATCAGCTTAAAGTTACTATCACTTGGTTTGCGCATTTATCAAAAATAAAGTCCTAATATGGTTTCCTATAATTGTAGCCCACTTATACAAAGATATGTCAAATTATCACCCATTACCACTAAACAAAGGACAATTATGGAATCATCCACCTGAAGCTAATTGTTCACAGGAAAGTCAGAAGTGACATTTAGTTTTTCTCGAGCATTATATTAAACCCAAAAAAGGTATCCTTACATAAAAATCTGTTAGTCTTGTGGGAAACTTAATATCTCACCTGTATTTCACCATTTGCTACACAATCACTTTATTTTCAGATAAAGGGATATTTTTTCAAGCATGGAGAGTGGAAAATATAAAGGGGTAAAACAGTATATCAATCAGCAGTTTACTTAGTATTGTGCGGAAAAGTCAAATACTTCAATATTCGATCATCCAAAAATTCACTCTTGCTTAATACACATGTAAAATTAAACTGCAAATATCCACACTTATTATTTATGTATGCAAAGAATTCTACTTTTTTTGCCTTCCCAGAGAAAGAACACATCATCCAGGTGCCTCTTAAAATAGAAATCAAAACATAAACTTGGTTAATAGAGCTGTTTTTTATTTATGTGTTCTAACTCCAACTCTATATGAGCTGCATAGGCTTACTTCCTCTCATTTGATCATTTTAACATGTTCTCCAAGATATAGCAACCTCAGAAGGAAAATGGTAAAGTCTGGATAATTGAGATTATCACCTGGATTGACTTCAAGTATTATACATGTCCTACTTGTGTCCATGTGGTTCTCTCTTGGTGCTACAGTTTTCTCTACTTGCCAAGACAAATAGGTGCATAAACAAGTGTTCCCCAAATTACACGTGTGTGTGTGTGTCTGTGTCTGTGTGTGTGTGTGTGTGTGTGTGTGTGTGTGTGTGTGTGTGTGTGTGTGTGTGTGTGTGTGTCTGGCTCCAATATGTTAATAATGGAACTAATATCTATATTGTTGGCTTATGTGTTCTTCATTTCTCTTCCAAATACTATAGTCTTGGTCTTTCCCAATGATAACTTACTGTATTTCTTTTAAGTCATCCAGTATGGGATAAAAATTACTGTCTAGCCAAACTGTACTGCAATTATTTATTTATTTATTTATTTATTTTTATATTTAAGATGTTCACATTTTGCTTCAGGGATTATTTTGTTAAAATAGTTTCTTATTTAGATTGGATTATGACACTTTAATTTGAATATTTATATGTTATTTCAATGAAGGCGTGTTAAAGGTCTGTCAGACTCATAAGTCTTAAAGTAGCTGTTGCATTCCATGCTTGCCGTATAACATTAATGCTATGGGATATATATATATATGCTTGAAACTTGTTTATAAACATAATAATTGCAATGCATACTTATATTAAAAGAAAAGCACGTGTTTAAGAAAGTCTATATAAACATGTCTGTCCTTATCTACACAGGAGCAAACGAAGTGCCTTGGTGACCCTGCACAACCAAGGTAAATGTTTTGTTTATAATCGTTTTCAATTGCTACTCTTATTTTTGTACTTATGTGATGAATGACAACATTGAAATATACTCATCCAGTTTTATTCAACAGCCTTTGTGTAATATTCAGTTAAATATCCTAGGAATCCTATACTCTGCTACTCAGCTGTACCTATTTAGAGGGTCTACTTTAGAAAGACGAAAACGCAAACTCTCGAACAGTCACATGAGCGAATAATCAGAAACTCAAAAGTGGTATTTTGGGATCGCAGTACAGTGAAGATTGAAACATTTGCCCTTTCCTCACTGTAGTGCGATCTCAGAGTAGGAATATATATTTAGTGGGGGGGGGGCACAGCCCCCCACAATACCAATTTCGAGTTTTTGATTATTCGCTCATGTGAGTGTTCGAGAGTTTGCATTATTGGTTTTATGACATAGACCCTATTTAGAGAGGCAACAACAAGGGTGAGTACATCATACATATAAAAATGTAAAAACTCTGTTCAAATCTGAGTCTTTAGCAGTTACATAATAATTATATTACTACACAAAACTAACTATAACATAAAAACACAATAAAACTATCTATATTATATACATGATGTGTCAATACCCAGTAAGTAATCTGTCTAATAAATAAAATCATAAAATGATATTCACAAGCTAGGAACACAATAAGATCCTTTTACAAACTGTTGTTCTTAATATTAGCAAGCAATATAGCCAATTTGGACCAGAATTTATAAATAGCAAACTTTCCTTTCAGTCAAATAGCAATTATACTTATCCATTATTCATACATTTTAGTTGTTATATCAATAAAGAAAATAAAGGTGGTACTGATTTCTTAAAATATTACTAATCATTTGTTTCTTCATAGCACATGTTGGTTAAGGAGCATGGAACAATACTAAGTGTTTTATTTACTACTAAAAGTCTGTCAAGACCACAAACCCCAAAGAAAGGATTGAAAATCAACCCAGAACTTTTAAACTAAATTCCAAAATATGTACTGTCATTTTGCTTTAACATTCCTATTACATCAACAGCAAGAATTATTATTTATTAACTTTTTAAGACGTGTTTTCTGTTTCTTTATGAAAAAATATTTCTAAATATTTTTGGTAATGTAAATAATGTAAAACATGCGTCTGTGTAAAGTTTACATGCAAATATTTTTCCAGAACAAGGATTATGGTTTCTTAATTCCTGGTTCTATTATCATTTATTTCTACATATACTAGATTTTCTGTTTGTCTAAAAAACTTCCAATACACATTTGGAATTGTAGTTTTAATTAAAAATATTCTAAAAATTCTGATAATGGTTTGAAAAATTCCTCTTGACAAACTATTTCCTATTACTACTGATTTTATTTATTTTACTCTGGGATACTCTAATTCGGGTCTATATTGAATCACTGAACGCTTAGAAAAGTGAATGCTGATTCATCGACCCCATGTAAGTGAAAGCTTACAATTTCGAACACTCAAAACAGCGATTTTTTTCCCCAGGGGAAAAAAATAGCTGTTCCGAGAAACACACACACAACACACTCACACCACAAACTATTTCTAATGTGGGGGGCTTCACCCCCCACACCCACCCTACTTAAATATACCAACTCTGAGACTGCACTACAGTAATAAAGAAGGCAAAATACCAAAGGCGGCCAAGCGCTTTCTTTCCCAGGGAAAGAATTTGCTTATATGCCGCTTCAGTATTTTGCCATTTCGCGCTATAAAGTTCGATCAAGACTCATTCGAAAGAATGCATCTTCAATCAGCTAATAGGGAACCTCTAATTCTACTCGTCATCTTTTTGTATTTTCATATTCTAAGATTGTCTTACATTTTGAACCAACAAACAGACTTTTGAATCTAGTTTAAATTTAGATAATGGAGAAGATCCTGAAAAGCAAACAAATGATGAGAAATCCATTTTTCTCCAACTTAGCATTTTTGCTTCATCTGAAGCCCTATAAAGTCTGTAGTAAAAGCTATAGGAAAGTGCAATTCTTTCAATACTGGACATTTAAGAATTAGATTTTATTTTTAATAGCATTAATGCATTTCAAATATATAGGACAGGAGACAGAAGGGGACAAATTTATTAAAAACCCATAACATTTTAGTAATTATAAGATTTAATGACTGATTAACCTATATGAATTTACTGTGGATACATACCCCTTTTTGCTATGTCAATTTAGCTGTAAAAATATCAATCCAATGAATCTCTCGTTCTCCATTTCTTTTTCCCTTTTGTACCCTTAATGGCAACAGGTACAGTATACATAAATATTATAATAAATTGTCCTTACTAATGTGCTAATCCAAATTCTATCTTTTAGTACTTGAAATGTTGATGCTTCCTAGCTTCTGTGTTAGAGGGAAGCCTTCTAGCTTATCAGTGGGAGTGGTAAGCCCTAGGTAGCCTATCTACCACAAGAGTGGTTTCTGGCCCAGAAATTGTAGTTTATTGGCCATTTGGCAGTTTTTCTGTCTCTTTCAATTTACTGGTTTAAAAGCCCGCATTTGTGCTCATTTCCCATCTTTCCTGTAACTAGTATAGTCCAGATACAGATTTGCTGTATCCAGGACTATTTGTAAGCTTCGGAGCCCCCCAAGCCTTTTTATGTTGGTGGGAAGCCTTCTAGCTTATCAGTGGGAGTGGTAAGCACTAGGTAGCCTATTTACCACAAGAGAGGTTTCTGGCCCAGAAATTGTACTTTGTTGGCCTTTTGGGCAGCTTTTCCATCTCTTTCAACCTTCTGGTTTAAAAGCCAGTGTTTGCACTTGTTTCCCACTTTTCCTGTAACTAGTCTAGTCCAGATACAGATTTGCTGTATCCAGGACTGCTTGTAAGCTTCTGAGCCCCCCAAGCCTTTCTGTGTAGGAGGGAAGCATTCTAGCTTATCAGTGGGAGTGCTAAGCACTAGGTAGCCTATCTACCAAAAGATCCAGGTACAGATTCTTAGTTTTAGCACTTGAATTTGCTTATTCGTGCTCATAACTTGTTCAGAACTTGTTGTTAGCACCAAATAAGCTACAAATTACTACAGCATTCAACCTTCCTCTTTACCTAGAGGAAAACAGTTTTTGTACTTACTTTCCTCACTTGCGTAGAGAAAAACAGCTCTTATACTCACTTTCCTCACTTGTCTGGAGGAAAGTATTTTTTATTCAGGCATGTCCAAGAGTCAGCTCCTAGTGTTCTCTCCTGTCTATCTGATTAATCTGGGCATCTTGGGGCAATGTAGCAATTGCCTCATGTACACAGACAACCCTCTCCTCCTACCACCCAACACCACAATCTGTGAAAGATGCACTTATCTAGCCAAACTGGAGGTAAAGCTCTCTCCAATCAAGACTGAACTTGACAGTCAAGAGGAGAAGGTAAACACTTTCAGCACACCACACCACACTCATCACATAGTCCCACTAAACTTACACCACCAAAATCCACACATAGAAAGAAAAGAACATTCGCGGAGGCTCTCAATAATAATCTGCTCAAGCAACAGAGACCTCCAAAGCAGAAATGCAAGAAACCTCCACCCCCAACACAACTCAAATGACACATAGCCCACAGACTCAGTGTGCCAATAAACCACAGCCCATAAGGCAAAACAACGTACCCAATACACTAGTCATAGGTGACTCTATAGTCAAGCACACTGATGTCCCACTCACCAGGCTAAACAAGGAGAAGGTTACTGTCAGCTGCCTGTCGGGTGCCAGAATCCGCCACATAACCCATGCACTCAGGTCACTCCAAAACAAGTACAAATATGACTCTGTCATTGTCCATGTTGGTATGAATGACCTGAGACGTACCTCCTTTGACTACATGAAAAGAGACATGGAAGACCTCTCTGATCTTCTGGTCCAGGCAGGTATGACCCTAGCCCTGAGTAGCATCCTGCCATCACCCAGAATAATACCGCAGTACAAGGACAAAATGATTGACTTCAACAGTTGACTAAGCTTCTGGTGTCATTCTAAGGGGATCCAGTATCTGTCTGCCTGGGACGACATGGTCGACAGACCATGATGCTTTGCCAGAGATGGCCTGCACCTGTCGCCCCTGCAATTCCAGATACTGGCTAAGGGTCTTGCCGCCCCTATAGTGCCTTTTTTAGTCAAGGTTCAAATGACAAATTTACCACCATAACAGGAACTGGCAATCAAAAACTGAGGGTAATGCTACTCAATGTTAAAAGTCTAAATCTCAAAATGCACTCACTGGTGGCAATCCTTAAAATGGAGAACACTGATGTCTGTGCAGTGACTGAGACCTGGATCAAGGCTCTAGAGAGCAGCCCTGCATTACCAGGCTATAACTCATACCACACTTTTCGGCTGCCTATCCTGGACCAGAACACCAAAGGCAGAGGTGTGTCTATAGTCATTAAGAATATCCACACCTCCAGGTTAGTTGCACAGCATAATGCATCCAAGGTTATCCAAGTGCAACTAACTCTGGGCAAAACTGCAATCCAAATTGTAGCTTGCTACAGATCCCTCACCATGCCCCAGGATTTCCACTCCTCTTTTCTTGATATACTGGAAAATATTAGGGTTCAACCAAACACCCTAATAATGGGCAATTTCAACTACCCCACCATTAACTGGGAAAACTACTCATGTACCAACTCCTTCGCTCAATGCTTTCTGGATTTCATAAATTCCAATGCCCTAGATCAACTTATCCACACCCCCACCAGGGGCAACAATATCCTAGACCTAGTCATTACCAACATGAGTGACTGGTGTTCCAAACCTGAAATCAACTCCTCGTTGGTCAGATCCGACCATAAGCTAATCACCATAGATATCCGCATCCCGCCCCCACCCACCATTAAGGAAACCAGGGTAAAAAATTTCTCCAAAGCCAACTTCATGCTCCTTAAGACAGAAGTGGCGAACTTCATGACACCCATGCAGATGGACAATACAGTTATGACTGCTGAATCCTACACAAATGCACTCTATAAGCACTTACACGAGTGCATGGAACATGCTATCTCAAACAGAACCAAAATGCTATCAGCCCAAAAAAGGAATCCAATCTGGTGGTCCTCTGCCATAAACAAAATCTACAACAGAAGGAAGAAACTGTTGCAAAAGAGAGTAAAATCCCATGGGTGGAGGAGCTCCCTGGTCAGCCTCAGTAAGAAGCTGAGATCCCTTATAAGATCCTCCAAAGCTAGCTATGAAAACAAAATCACCACTGATTCTAAGGGAAACCACAAAGCATTCTATAGCTATGTCAAGAATCTCAATGGCAACACCCAGATCTGCTCTGAGTTACAGCACAACGGCACAAAAATTACAGAACCAACTGATATTGCCAACATCCTGGCAGACAGGTTCAGTGCTAACATTACCCCCCTCTCACCCCCTAAAGGGCCTATATCTATACAGGAAGAATGCAGAGTCCCTGTAATCACATCTATGCAGGTAAAAGCTGCACTCTCTAAAACCAAAAAACACAGCATCCATGTGGCCAGACATCCCAGGCTGCGTTTTACATGAACTTCAGAACGAACTGGCTCCCCACCTAAGCACCATGTTCAATCATAGTCTCACGTCAGGTTTGTGCCCACTGAATGGCACACAGCAACAATTATCCCACTCCACAAAGGGGGAGCCACCACTGATCCTAGGAACTATTGCCCTATTAGCCTGACAAGCCTGGTCTGCAAGGCCATGGAATGTATCATCATGGAACTCATAAACAAAAACATTGGTAACCTCCAAACTCTGGACCCCACCCAGTTTGGGTTTGTGAAAGGCAGATCATGCCTTCTGAACCTGATCATCTTCTTTGAGGCAGTCACCAAAGCTGTAGACAAGGGTAAGGTGGTTCACACAGCCTATCTTGACCTCACCAAGGCTTTCGACACCATCCCCCATTCTGGAATTATACCTAAACTCACTAAACTAGGTATAAATCCCTACATCACAAGATGGGTTGCCAACTGCCTCACTGACAGAACCCACACTGTAAAAGTTGCAGACTCCAAATCTGACTTCAAACCAGTGACAGTACCACCGGGTTCAGTCCTGGGACCTCTCCTGTTTGGTATCTACTTCTCTGAAGTACAGGCTAACACAGAAGGCCTCTGGCTAACAAAGTTCACAGATGACTACAAACTAGGAGCCATAATCAAGTCCCCAAATGATGTGGATATCCTACAGAAGGGCCTCACTGAGACAGATGCCTGGTGTCAGAGGCATGGCCTCAAGCTCAATGCCAAAAGTGCATTGTCATCCCCTTTGGTAAAGACTCTGTACCCATGAACTACCACATAAACGGCAGTCTAGTTAATGCTGAATGTGTGATAAGAGACCTTGGAACCCAGGTGGACAGTAGTCTCTCCTTTGATAATCACATCACCACAGTAGTCAGGAAATCTTTCTATGTAGCACACCTCATCACAAAATGGTTCTCATCCAGGAAAAAAGAGGTCATTGTTCCCCTCTACTCGGCATTCATTAGACCCATTATAGAGTACAACTCCCCTTTTGGAATGTACCTCACAAGACATCTGCAGCAGCTAGAAAAGCCACAGAAGTACCTCACAAAGAAGATTACTGGCCTCAAACAGATGTCCTACACTGACCATCTCAAAAAACTCCAGTTTTACTCTCTAGCATATCATCTACTCTGAGGAGATCTCTGCCTAACAGATTAAGCTATGTTAAACCCAGAGCTGTTGGATATGCTACACCTAAAGAAATCCCAGTCCCTCTGAGCTACACGCTCTAGGGTCCTAAACCTTGTCACCACAATAAACAGAACATGCTGGAGGGATAGATTCCTGTCCCAGAGACTTCCTATGCTCTGGAACAAGCTACCCATCTATGTCAAGTAAAGTTCTACATTAGCACTCTTCAAGAAAAATCTTGATGAGTGGATGGGAAATAGGAAATACACCCCGGGGATCACTTCTGTGGCTCTGCTTGACAGGGGCACAGGAAATTAACTTTCTTGGGTAGCGTAAGCCAGGGAACCTTGTTGGCTAAGCTTATTTAGGCCCTTGGGTCGATAGCCTTGTACCTACCTATGAACCTATTATTAATGCATGTCTATCCTAATTGTATATAACTGAATAAGCTGAAAAATTTCCTTGTACAACTGTAATGTTTAAGGTTTCTGTACTGCTTGCCTAATCATTACATAGAATACAGCATTAGTTTCATTATGTTATTGAAGCCTTTCTCCCTAGCTTCTGATGAAAGTAGGCTTTAGCTCAGCCAGGTTATTTTAGCTAACAAATACAAATAAATAAGCACATAAATGTGTCTGTATACCATAAATGCCAAAACTGGGAGTTTATTAATTTTATTTAAATGGGATTTTAGTCAGTGTAAGGTATGTGGTCATGTGCTCTATATTATATTTAAAATCCTGGGTAGAAGAATCATTTTAGATTTAGGTTCTTCTGATTAAAAAAATAATGTATTAAATCTTCACATATCAAAAGATTCAGTTTTATTATCAAATGTCCACATATCCACATGGACTTATTCATTTTATATCTTCCCCATAAGTTGATAAAAGAACTCCCAGATATAGTCTCCGATTACTATTACAGATGCATTATAGTTACCTGATAATGAGGTTTTATTCTTAAAATTAAGTAGTATAGATTTTATTAGAATTACATTTCAAGACATGTTTAATAAATTTTGTAATAAAAGTAATTTAAACAATTGAAATATATAGTCTCCGATTACTATTACAGATGCATTATAGTTACCTGATAATGAGGTTTTATTCTTAAAATTAAGTAGTATAGATTTTATTAGAATTACATTTCAAGACAGGTTTAATAAATTTTGTAATAAAAGTAATTTAAACAATTGAAATATTTAAGTCTGAAAGTGTTTTTAAACTTTTTGATATAAATATTTCATTACTCTCAACGGCTTTTAACTGCTGTTTTCTGAACAGGTTGGGTAATTGTCCAACGGACAGAGAAAAATAATATGCAAAAATATTATAACAAAGTAGAACAAAATGATCACTATGCATCCACAAATCAATGTGTAGAGTTTAGATGTTTAGAGTAATAAAATATAAACAAAACACCAACTGTAGAAAAGCTTCACTGCTATAGTATAACTTCAATTGAAACAAAAAGCAATAAAGCAGCACTCTCTTTTATTCAGAAATAGCAGAATAAAGCTTTTGAGTAACATCCTTCATCAGTATGAACATCATAATAATATCATTCAACAAAATTTAATACGTTTTCAATATTTCCATCCCATATTAAAAAGCAGTCATCCACAAGATGCTGAAGACCGTATAACTGAACATAAATCAGAGATTAGAAGGATGGTAATGACCAATGCACTAGCTAAGCACCTTAAGGAAAAGGGATCAACACATAAATTTAGTTTTAAAGTGCTGCAAGTACTACATGTAAATGTGAGAGGTGGGGATATTATAAATAAGTTGGATATAGCTGAATATAGATGGCTAACCATGTTGGAAGCAGATAACTATCCAGGCTTGAACAATATGGTTAGTCTAAAACCTATACTAGCAGCTAAACAAAAGGAATACAAATGAATGTCATTCACAGGCATATTGAATACTAGAATGTTGATGTTTTATCCTAGCAATATGGCTTTAAAATTCTATTAATGTTGTTTAATTGATATGGATTTTTTTATTGGTTGGTTGTGTCATGTGTATTTAGAGAGATGCCTACTTATATTATGAACAAGATGCTTAATTCATACTGATGGAGGGTGTTACCCGAAAGCTTTATTCTGTTATTTCTGAATTAAAGAGTGCTGCTTTACTGCTTTTTGTTTCATTTGATGTTTAGAGTAATGGCAGCTAATAATAATGGAGCAATTTATTTGTGAAGCGTAAAATATAGTACCCCTTTGTACTAAATTAATGTGGCTGTATCCACTAAAGCAAATACAGGCACAAATTTAATACGGTTAGAGAAATTCATGATGTTCATCTTAGAACTTCAAATGTCAACTAGGAGGATGCTGTTTTGCAATTCATTCCCAAAGGATTAGACCATAGTGTAAAAAATAATCATTCTGGATAAAGGTTCACAGATTGCATACTAATAATGCAGATATTGCCAGATGAGACAAAGGCCAGGATGTAGAAACACTATGGATTGTACAATCATGTTTATAGTAAGACTGCTCATTGCAGTAGGAGGTAGCGAATCAAAGACTGACATGTATTGCTTCAGTAGTAAGAACAGCCCACCATCAATCTCAATAGAAAAAAAGCTACATGCTAAATACAGTCCAGGGGTGTGTGGCTAATACAATTTAGCCACATGCACCTCCCTAAAGCCTTTTTCTGGGTCAGAATAGTCAAAATAGTTGGTTTGAGCAATTCAAATAAAATATACCATGCTATTTGTGGAGCAAATAGATAAAATAAACATTACTGATGTTGTATACCCACTGATGTTTATGTCAGGGAGAATGGTTTGAGCTACATTTGTGGCTAGCTGAGACTGTCTAGGTGTGTGTGGATGAGTATGCATGTGTATGCACATAGGGGAGAGTCTGTAGGTGACTGCACAACAGTTTGGGATGGTAAGTGTAACACTAGCATGGCTACTTCTAACCATGCAGTGCTCACTTTAAAGATATACTAATGAACTTTTGTTCCATGTGGATATTGCACATCTCTGAATCACTTTTTATCACAAAGTGTTACTAGATCTCAAGTGAAGCCCTAATAGAGCTACCGTAACAATCAGAGTGCCCCCTAAATAAACACACACACACACACACACACACACACACACACACACACACACACACACACACGCACACACGCTCACAAAAAACTTTGTCAACTGCCCATCATTTTGAATAAAGTTTCAAGATATTCACTTTAGGACTGGACTTCAAAAACTGGAATAATACCATTCTTTAATTCTGTTGAGGTGGGGATAATAATTTCAAAATGAGCCAGGCATAATCTAAATGGCAGTAGCCACTCCTTCACAGCTAGAGAGCTGAACATCTGGACAAAGTATGCAAACTTGATAGTAACAAGAAAATAAATGCTGCTCAATCAAACTTTTGGCATAAAGACATATCAGTTGCCAATAACTATTGTGATTGATTTAAGAATCATTATCTTAAGGTTCTGTCATATGTCACTTTGCTCTAGTGCAGTTCTCTGGTGGATGCTGTGTAGCAGTGTGAATAATAACAGCAACCTGAAATTTATGCAATAAGATCGTTATGTACTATCCTGACATCATAAGAGAGCATAATAAAGCTATCTTTTTACCACTTTTTGAGCATAATAACTGCACTTAATGTATTGCACAAGCATTAGCAATGGCAAATGTTTTATGAAGCATTTAAATTTTATGACACCAGGCAAAGTAGAGGTGTTTCAAATAAATTGATTTATAAGTAACAAAATTCACACTGTGTGCCTGAGTACCCTATAGTAAAGGAAACATTCTTGTTAGTGCCTATTTTAAAGAATACTTCAATACAGTCATTGTATTAATTTTGACAATCAAGTTTCCATTGGCTGACTTGAAGATGTATGAATCAATATTTCACTATTTAAACCATCTACTTTGTTTTGCGATGTGTGTTGTCTACATTGTTTGCTCTCTCAAGAAATGGTTATTTTATATGTTCAAAGTATTTCAGGTTATCACCAGTCTTAGTGCATCACTCATAATACAAGTGGGATTATATTAGAAGGTGAATATTAACAAAACAGTACACATAACATACAGCAAATGAATGACTGCATGGGGAAATATAGGACTATAGTTGCTTTGGTCGGCTAAGAAGAATTTCAATGTCCCAACATACATGCCATGTTCAAAACAGTTTTTTTTTTTTTTTATGGGAGGGACAAGCCCTTCTGCGCTCCCTCACACCGACTGCTAATTGCATATACTAACTCTGAGATTGCACAGAATTGGGAAAAAGACAATATTAGCAAATCCCAAGAATTGTGCAATCTCAGACATCTGTAGACTGTTTAGTCCACCAAAAGCACTCAGCTAGGCAAATGTTGACCACACATACACACACACAAAGGCATATGTATAAATTATATATTATGTATGTGTATGCATATATTGCACACAGATATATAAACACACAGAGAGAAAACGTACAAATACATACACACAAAAGAGCATACTTATGTGTATAAATCTGTGTATGTATATATATATATATATATATATATATATATATATATATATATATACATATATATGTACACACACACACACACACACACACACACACACACACACACACACACGTGTGAATATACATAATCTGGCAAAGACAGAGTGCAGTAAAGAAGTCATTGATTCTAGAAAAATTGACGTCAATAGAAAAAGGGGTGGCAGAGGCTAAGAGGGATGGACACCATTACTGAAGTAATGAATATGAATTTGCAAGAACTTAAAGAAATATTTCCTGACAGAGGGATCTGGCATGGCAAAGTGCCTGATGTCTCAAAGAATCAGATTAAACTAACAAATTAAACTGAATAAATGTACACACATGTATATGAATTCTGTCTTACTCATCTCAGTACTCAATGTATTGTCTCTATTTACTATCTTGTCACTTAAACCTTTCTTCTACTTAAGGTAAATTAAAATAAACCACCATTTCAGTTTTGAATATAAATATATATATATAAATATAACTACTTTCTTTCCATGCAAATTGAATACAGTCTTGGAAATAATATGATAAGTTTAATATTTATATGATGGGGCTTCATTTACTTGTACATTTTATATTACATTTTGTATAAACTAATTCCAATAAACACTTGCTCATCATAGGAACTTATATCCAACCTCGTAATGATATTGATGCTATAGAGCAAATCCTAAAATAGACCTCAAAAACAATACCCCAGGAAACAATTATTATGGGCAACTTCAACATAGATTGAATCACAATCGCCTCTCAAAAATCCCACCAACCACATCAATCTCTACAACTTTAGTCAAATCATTCAAAGTCCATCTAGAATAAATAAAAGTTGAAATAAACAATCATCCTAGACTGGATTCAAACCTCCCAGTCTCAATACTCTGGCTGTCTCCCTGACAGTTTAAGTGATCACATACCAACCTACTTACTTAGACAAACCACATATCCTCATAAAAACACCCCACTTACTGCCATATTAGAATTAACAAAAACTTCAAACACCCAAACCTTTGCAACTATATTCCAGCACTGCAACTCGACTCCTTTAAAGGACTTACCCCTAGATTCAGCCATTGAATATTTCAATTCCACCTGTCTCAGTATACTGGATAAATTAGCACCCCCCCAGGACAATTTGGACAAAGTCAGATCATGCCCCCTGGTTAACAAACGAAACCAAAGCTCTACTCAAATTGAGACACAAGGCCTGGGAAACATGGTACAAATAAAACTCAGATTGATTAGCATTCCTAGAACTCAGAAACAAAGCCAAAAAGCAAACAAAGACAGGACAAAATGAACTAATACACCAATATCCAAATGAAACAAAAATAACCCACAAAAATTCTGGTCAGCTATATAAACATTCCTACATCCTGGTCAAGTAACAAACCCACATCCCTCTTCCTCAAATGATCTACTTATTATGGCAGAACAATTTAACATATACTTCACTGAAAGAATACTATTATTCTTCAAAAATAACTACCCCTCCCCAACAACAGCCATAATAGCAAGCAACAAAAATACCTTTTCCTTCCAGCCAGTTCCAGCAAGCACCATAAAAAAAAACTTCTCAGAAAACTTAAGCCAATAACTATGGCAACTGATAACCTCCCAAATGAATTTCTAAAGCTAGCTGCTGACACTTTTGCTTATTCAGTCTCACTTCTTATTAATCTTTCTATTACTGAACAACAAACCCCATCTCTGGAAAATGTTATATATAATTCCACTACATAAAGGTGGCAATTCTACAGAGCTTTCAAATTATAGGCCTATTACCATTTTATCTCCTCTATCCACAATTCTGGAAGAGTGTACATATTCTCAGCTTCTGGACTACTTCTCCACTAACAAACTATTAGCTACATCACAACATGGATTTAGACCAAATCATAGCATCACAACTGCCCTTCTGAGCTTCAACAACACTATTAATCAATACAGGAATGAGGGTAAAATAGTGTCAACCAGCTTTCTGGATCTGTTGAAAGCTTTCAACACTGTCTCCCACCACAAACTACTAACACTCCTCCCTAAACTAAATCTTAGTCATTCTGCTCTCATGTGCTTCAGAAACTATCTAATAGGATGCCAACAGGCTGTAAAGTGGAAAAAAGCATCTATATCATAACATCATAGACGTAAAATGTCGAGTGCTCACAACAGCGAAAATGCCGTAACTCAGATATGGTATTGTGTGGGGCTGTGCCCCCCACTAAATATATATTCCAATTCTGAGATTGCACTACAGTGAGAAAATGGCAAATATCCCAATCTTCACTGTACTGCGATCTCAAAAATGGACCCCTGACATTTTGGCACTTTCGCTGTTGTGCCGTTTGACATTTTGATTTTATGATAACATGATAGAGATCCGGGAAAAAGACCTCACCCCTCTACTTCCTGTCACATTGGGGGTAATCTAGGGTTCTATTCTTGACCTGCTTCTCTTTATTTTGTTTACTAATAACCTTAACACAGCTACTACTCATATCTTCTAAGCCCAATATGCTAATGATTCTATGCTTATATGTGCCGCCTCCTCAACACAAGATCTCCAAAATATAACCCAAAAAACCTTTTTGAAATTGAGTCCTGGCTTTCTGAATCTCAACTTATACCAAAACTAAACTTATGATTTTCTGTCCCACTACAGCTAATGAACCTCCCTCCTCCTTCTTCTTTAAAGCCAATGTTAATACATCTATTACACCAGTATCCTGTACAAAACTCTTAGGTGTCATGATTGATAACAACTTAAAATTTGATATGCACATATCACAAACTATAAAGCAAGTTCACAAAAGGCTAGGTATACTTTATAGAAATAAACAGTTTCTAACAAACGACACTAGGATAGCCATTGTAAGAACACACTTCTCTCTACTGTCCTCTATGCTTCAGCCATACTCACTAACCTGAAGAATACAGAACTAGGTAAACTGGAAGTTTGTTATAATAAAATAGCAACATTTGCTATAGACTCCCCATATCAATCCACCATTGTTTAGCCCTGAAACAGCTTTTCTGGTTGAACTCCCACATCTCCTAACTTATAATCAGCTGTTAACTGCACATAAACTACCAGCCAGAAAAAAAAAAACAGTTCTCCAAAACATAATTGAACCTTATTCTAACAACCAAGTATTATGGTCCACTAACAAATCTCTATTAAAAGTAGTCAAACTTAAGAATAATGCTGGTGATTCTCTCTTTTACAATTACATAGCCAAAACCTGGAGCTCACTCCTTCTACTGTGAGATCCACTCCCAACACTACTCATTTTAAAAAGTTTCTTAAAGCCCAGGTAACTAACATATTGGTCTGCACTTGTAACACCTCAGGTTAGAATGATCCCTCTGCAACAGACCTTACTACCCCATATAATCCACTTCTGTAGAACTAACCCCTAACTCCAGCATACTATCTTAAACTACAGGGCACCTTACTGTTTTAACACCTACATCTCTATCACTTCCTATCTTTGGAGATCAAAAACTGGAATTTTAATTTTTGTGATTTCATATAAATCATGCTATCATTTCTAGAGCTCACATGTTTTCTTTAACAGCAAACCACTGTATTTAAGGATTCATATGCAAATTGAGAGCTATTGCTTTGAACTTATGATGACTATAGGGAAAAATATTTCATCATATGTGTTATATGTGTTATACGTATAGCTCTGTCTTGTTGAGTCTTGTAAGTTTCTCACCCTAAGTACTGACTAGATATGTAACTGTAACCATTTATTTTGCTGATTTTCAATAGTTTGTTGTTTGTATGGGGAGCTTTTCTCACCGCACCTCTATTAAAATTGGATTCCATCCAGTCCAACTTTCCCAGTAAACAAATGTAAAATAAATAAATAAATACATACCTAATATAAAGTTCAGTCCATAAACTGTTAGCCTCCAAGTACCTTAGTTTTATTAAGATATTCCCTTACACATCTGTCTGCAGTGAGAACTACTTTAAGACTAACCCTTTTAGGATTAGGATGTTCTTATTTCTCCATTCAAAATACATCCAAAACACATGGATAAAACCTTTATGGCTTCTCTGCTGTATGCAGCTAGAGTTAACTGTAATCCATGTTCACTATGATTAATTCCTCTTATGTAATTTAACTTTGGTTGTTAGCACCTTTGTTGTTTATATCCTAGCCTCAAAGCCAGCTTTAGCTTTCCTTTATGACTTTTTTTTGTTTTATGTTTGTTTACTGAAATACTACACTTTTGAGCCAATTATGCTTGTTTTGCTTTCTTCTGGTACCTATACTGTCACACATTTTCTGTAAGACATTCTCTTCATTAACGTAAGTCTTGTGACACTGATTAATCAGATTAATCAGACTAGATCAAAAACTTTATATTGCAACCTAATTAAACAATACTGCAGTGTAATACTGTCTTCTACAGTACTATTTTGCTGCTTGATGGACTATCAGAAGATGAGGCACACTAATTAAAGTACTGTCATTTCAGAATATAAGCTGTAATTCAAACATAAAATTTGCAAACCTCACCACTACAATACTGATATATGCACAAACTCCAAGATTGCTGAACCTTGGTAAGAGTCCACTGTGATTAATCTTAACTCATTTAATCCACACAGGACTGTTCACACCCAAAACATCTAAAAGCTTGGGACGTCATGAGTCAGAACTGTCCGTCATAAAACAAATGTAAGATCATAAAACACACAAAATGTTTTTAAGGTGGACACCCCTGTATACGCCAATATAGGGGCAAACTCCAATCCCCAAATTATAAATGTATACATGATCACTGCCACTCTGTCAACTAGTCATTTGGTTGAGTGCATATTGAGAGAATAAAATACAGTCTGGGACAGTAAATATTTGAAAGTTTCAGATAAACCATGTTTCAGCATTAAAGGTGTGCAACTTAAGGTTAGCGTGAGGGCTAGGGTTTACTACTGAGTTAGTGTTGTGCATGTCTGCTATTGTTTGTAGTGTGTTTGTGTGTGCACACCCATGTTTGTTTATATGCTAGCGTGTGCATGTAAGTATATGCTTGAGTCTTTGTGGGTAGGGGTTAGAGTAACAGTTTGATATAGTGATACTAAGTGTTGTATATTGTGGTGTATATCTGAGGGGTTTTGGAAAAGTAGTATTATTGAAAAGGAGTTTTTCTAAGGTAAGATGTAGGGCTAGAGCTAGGATAGGGACTGGTTTAGGGTTAACACTGATTAACAAGGCTGGCTGCTGTGAAAGGATGCCACTGATCTTTTAGCTTTGTTTGAGTGTCAACTAACCAGCCAGTAATAAACATTACAGCTAACTCCTATATTCAAACAAAACAGTAAAGAATCAAGTGTATAACTCCTTCATTGACTCTACACCCAGTTGTTTATACAATCCATTTCCTATTCTTAGGGTAGGACAAAAGAGGAAACAGAACACTCTCAAAGAATGGGGGGTTAGCATGCTGCCAAATTATGCTATTTACTCATTGAGAAAATTAATCTCTCAGTTATGGAGGAGATCACATAAGGTGTTTGAATCTAGCTCAAAAATAATAAATGCAATGCTCTAAAGATTTTTGAATTCCCTAATTAAAAAGAAATAAATTAGCTTTCTTTGCTCATTCATTGATTTTGCAATTTTTTCAATGTTGCAAAGCATTTGCAGCTATTCTTTTTTTTAATGTTTTAAATTTGCTTTATAAAACAATTATTAAACATACAAATAACTATTTACATAGGTTCACAGCTGATCAACACATCAAAGCTATACATCAACAACAATTAATAATTTTCATGCAAGTCTAAGTGTAAGCCAAGATTTATATGAATGCATAATATTAGAAGCTCTCATTTTTATAGTATGCAACTCACTACTGCAAACATTTTTTTTTGCCATACAAATAAATTCAACACTAGAAGGAGTAACTTCACATTTCCAATTTTTAGTAATTAATTTTCTGGCTATAGCAAGAACAGACCAAAGAAGAGGCACTTGGGTTTTTGGAATTATCTCAGGAATAAGAGCATTAATTAAATGTAAAGATATAGAAATATTGCATCTATCGGACCATAGAGCCTGAATAAAGCTGTTAATTTATTTCCAAAAATGGGAGATGACTTTAAATTCATATACCATATGTGTCCAGTCAGCTTTATTTCAGAATCACATCTATAAAATTTAAATCTATTTAATTTATACATAACTGTAATTTTGTTAGGAGTAACAAAAGCTCTGTGTAAAAATGGCCAAGTGAAAATGTTCACATATAATAAAGATGTTGTTTTATCTGTAGACTTTTATCTGTAGATTTTAATGTTACTTTCTTGTATTCTTCAGAGAAGTTTTCATTATTAATTTTTGAGGAGTTTATAATAAGAATTGTCTAAATATGTGAAATCTAACTTAAGAATTTTATAAATTTGTGACAGATATTTTTTATTTAATAAGAATTTCAATCATCTGGGGAACAATTTCTTACCTAGATCAAATATATTATTTAACTCTGCATTCACAAAGTCTCGAAATATTTATAAAATTAACCAATTTTCAGAATGTTGATTGCATTTAGAACTTAAATTTTCAACAGTATATATGTCGGTACCATTTAAGAATCAATGCTTATAGATTAAATTACTTTGTTGTTTCAGTGATAGCATTTTGTTGACGTTACAAGTTTCTAAGTTGTCATTTGTATATGCAATTGGAAACAGAGAAAATATTAAGTCTTTAATACAGTGGTTAGAATATGTGAAATTTTGAAAAGAGGAAATGATGTCACTTGAACAGGGAATTTGAGAAGAGGGTGTAATACCATTTACACAAAACTCTATTAATAACCCAGTAAAACTATTAGGTACTATTTGATTATGACTAGTTGTGATATTTTTATTTACTAGTAATATTTCTTGATGTATTTGTTTCTGTTTTGAATCATAAGATGAATTTATCCACGATGCTATAAGTTTTACAATTGTTGAAGAAATATACAATTGAGTATCAGGGAATCCTATTCCACCATTATCCCAACCTTTTCTGTTCTAATCAAAGGAAACCTCTTAATTTATTAGGATGCCAAAAAATTAAGTAAAATATTATTTATCTTATTCACTTTTTTGGTGGAGATAATACTAAAGATTGTAAGACAAACAACATTTTATGGAGAATTACTAACTTAATAAGCAGTAATCGTTCTTCCATGTTAAAGAAGAATTATTTAAATTTGTGACTAAACTTAAAATTTTAACAACAACCTGTTGAAAGTCTGTTTGTATCATTTCTTTACTATTAGACATAATGATTATGGCAAGGTATTTCATTTGAATGTCATTCCAATTGAAGTTAGAATATTTTTGTATGATTTTTTTATTAAATAATAATGTACGTGTTTTGTTATGATTAAATTTTAAGTCTGAGATTTCTTCAAACTGACTCATAGAACTAATTATATGTTCTAATGAATTTTCTAGATTCCCTATTGTTAGTTAAAGTTCCATCTTTTTGCTGATGATATTTTGTTTGAAATCTTTTATTTCAGATACCATTAATAGTCTTATTGGATACTATTAGCAAAATGTTCTCTAGCTAATGCAAAAAGTAAAGGTGATAATGAACATCCTTGTTTTGTTCCTTTTTGTAATTAAAAGTAATTAGAAAGAACTTATGTTAACATAAGCACAAGAGTTATTGTATTTGCAAAACTCCTGCACTTATGTTGTACCCTACCTATAAAATTATTAACCACTATGCCAACCCTCCACACCCTTATTACATCTTTACATTTATACTATATACATATTATCATTCTCTTCTCTCTTTTCTTTGTGTGTGTGTACTATATGTGTGCACTATTGCTTTTTTCCTAGGTTTTATATTTTAGTTATAATTCTAGTATAGAGTGTCATATAAAAGAACATCTATATTTACCCTTATATATCAGATACTCTTTAATCTACTACTACTGTTAGAATCAGTCCTATTTTTTTCCTTAAATGTTATGTCTAATAGTATCTGAACAAACATCTGAAAAATCTTCCCTTTTAAGATTCAAACTTTCCATAATAAATTTTGCTGAGATGTTACGTTTTGTTATCATTAAAAAGAAACAATAACAGACAAACACAATCTTATTTTTTTTCATCAGAAGTGTCATTCTATAGGCTAGTATATAAACTATCCTTTTGGTATACTGCAAGCCTTCAGAACTATTTTATAACCGACGGTGGTTTAGAATGCAATTCACTGTTTTTTGCTTATTATCTAACTTGTATTCATTACCAAAAACACGACTGAAGCTCAACCAATACTCTAAAGAAGGCAAAACAATGCATCAAATGTCACAAACTCACTGGACTTTAGTTGCATATAATATAACACCAGATTAAGTGATTTCATCCTGCGATAATAGGACTTCTTCAGAATCTACCCCTAACTCTTCCAAAACCCTTAATATATGATAAGACTACTTGTGCTTAAACTGACCAAATCATTTAAAGACACAGTGTCTTAAAACCCATTAAAATCACATTCATGCTTCCAGACACTCTAAAAAGCATTTAGTTCCATCTTATATTAAAATGCTTAAAAACACTTTATAACATTTCACAAAATGTTATATGAAACTCCACCACTTCGATGTAGTTCACTTATACAATAAGGCTCTTCTGTTTAATATTGGTTGTAAAGATATGTGTTCATTAATACTGAGGGGAGGTGAATGCTTGTAATTTTATCTGCCACTTAATTTCCCTCTCCTCAAGCACCAAAAACCTGGGGTTCACCCTGATTTGATCTAATATGGCAAATGTAAATTTCTGAAAGTTCGAACATAATTTAGAATGTTTAAAAAGTGCATTGTTTTCATTATTTTTCTCAGTGTTGTAACAATGCTCGTATATTTGTTTCCTTAAGGCATGTTCAGTTTTGCCCATATAGAAGGCTGAGCAGGTGTAGCACTTTGCTAAGCAAATCACCCTACTGGAGTGACAATTACCCTTCAAGACACTTATTTTGGACCTTATTTTGTTCTCCAATGTAATAGTCTTGGATTCTAATCTATATGGGCAATGGATACAACACTTGCATTTTTTGGTACCTAAATTGTGTCTCTTATTTTCATTCATCACTGAATTCTTCTCAAAACCCTGCTTAAGACTTAATCCTGTCTTGAAAATAAATATCAGTTCAGACAATAAAAACTGGTGTAGCTCAGAATTTGTTTTTAGTATATTCCATTTCCTTCTCACTATAGATCTAATGTCATGTGCACTTGTCCCAAATTCTACCATAAGGCCCCCTCATAATTGCTATTGTTAATTTTTGTAATTTTGGTACCTTCTGTCAAACCAATACCTAGTAGGGATTGGTATCTTATACCCCATTGATTACAGATGTAATTAACCAGCTCTTGAATAATCTCCCTGGGGTAGCCTCTAGCCAAAAACATATCCCCTTCACTTTGTAACTCCACTCTAAGATCTTCTTTATGAGATGTCATAGCTACTCTTATAAGTTGTCCCTTTACAATACTCCTTTTTTGCTTAAAGGGATGGCAACAGGAAAAGTGTAGACTGGAATTACTAAAGGTCTCCTTTCTATAAACATTAGATTTAAAGCCTTTTTCTGTGTGTCCAACTAGAACATCTAAATAGTTAATTTCCTTTTTGTCATACTTATGGGTGAATTTTAGAAAACCTTTTGCTGTATTCAAATAACACATAAAATCCTGAATCTGTTCCTCGTTGCCCTTCCATAAAATAAATATGTCATCTAGGAATCTACAATATAATCTAATGTACTTATTAAAACAACTTTACAAAATATACTTGTTTTCCCAGTCAAGGAGCACTAGGTTGGCATAAATTGCAGTACATGATGCCTTCATCACCACCCCTTTCTAGTGCTTAAACAGTTTACCCTCAAAAAATATATAGTTGTTATCCAAAATTATAGCCCTCAGGTTGTGCAAAAGCATAGTTTTGGACCTATTAAAATGTGTGTGTGGGTATTCATGCTCTTAAAGAAATGGTCCAACCCTTCATCCCTTGGGACCGAAGTAAAAAGATCTATAACATCTATTGTTAAAAATAAATCATTTCCATTCCAAATTTTATTTTTTGACTTACCTAAAACGTCCCAAGAATCCACTAGTAGATGAGGAATTTTACTATAAATAAATTTCAACCATTTGTTGACACAAAGTCCTATGGGGTTGGTTTTAGAACCCTGTGCTGCAACAATGGGTCAAAAAGGGAGGGGGGATGCTGAACACTTTTGTGTACCTTGGGGATATCAAACATAACTGTGACCTTTGGATTCGAAACTTTCAAGAAATTATAAGTGTCCTGTGTAATGGATCCATCCAAAAGAAATTCTTCTAGGAACATCAATCCTTCTGTAAGTAATGTGCACCTCATTTACTGAAAAACTGATATATGTCATGTGGCCCCTCAATATATTAACATTTTTATTACTATAATCCATAGTACTATAAATGACAACCCCTGACCCCCCCCCCCCCAATCTGGTTTCATTATTCGAATCATTTTGCCATTTTTGATTTGTTGATATAATTCCTTTTCTCTCTTGTTAAGATTACTTGGGCCTGCTCTTTTGTTGTTGCATCTCACTGGTAAGTTATACTTTCTCCAACATATTTAATGCTGGGTGCATTAGAGGGTTAAACACACTCCTTTCTTTGTTCCATTGCTCTCCTGCCTCTCTTGTTCCTTATCTTTAAAAAACACAGCTAAACAAAGTTTTCTAATTAACATTTTATTTCAGTTGCACTATCAATTAAATTAAAGTCATGGGCTGGTAGAAAATTTTAAGCCTTTCTGGAATAAAGAAAAATAGTCATTTGTAATTGAAACATCTGTGTAATTAAAAATATTGAAACCATCTTAACTATAAACAATCTGTTTGGTTTCACCTCCCCCTAATTGCAATTCCTCCATCCCTTCTGCTTGTATGTTGATTGATGTTGGTATTCTCTCTGCCCAGAGTCCCGGTATAATTGGTCCCTTCCTTTTCTGTAATATATCGCTTCATGGTGAAAAAAATCACCCTTATTCCCATGTTTCTCAAATTCTTCCTGATTATATCTCTCCTTTCTCTGTTCCTTTCTTCCCCTATAATCAACTTCAAAATCATGAAAGCCTTGACCTTCATTTCTCTCTTTTCTGATTGGGTAAGCTGTTCTAGCTGTGTATTGTTTCCAATCCCTTTCAAGTTTCTTATATTTCCTTGTCATTACATCATCATATTTGTGGTCTATTTTCTTAATTAATCTTGAATAAGATTCACTCCATTGCTCAAATATTAAATCACTGGTGACATCTATGTTCAGTTTTTCTACTTCCTACATTAATACATTTTCTTAATCAATTCTAACCCATGCTGGTTAAACATTTCCACTAACTCATTATACACTGCATTATCATACCGTAAACCAAAAGGGAATTTTAACATGCGCAGCCCTTGTGGGACAATTTTCAACTCTAAACATTTATTCAAATACTTATTTTCTATCTGCAGACTCTTAAACAGTTTTTTTCCAACAAATGTATTCCATCCTTTAATGAGTCCACTCATTCTTTACCATGGCTTGTCTCAGTTACATTGTCCATCTGCCCCCTCGTTTCAAGACTGAAATCAAAAGCTCTAATAAGTAAAGAGTCAAAGTTACCAAGACAGTTAGCGCGTGTATTGATTATGTTTTGGAGCAAATCCGTTAACTCTACTGTGTTGTATGGTTGTATTGTACAATGTCTTGCCCCCACTGTTCTTGTTACCAAAAGCTATAGCATATATGTTAGCATATATAAAGGGTTTTGGAACAGTTAGGGATAGATTCTGAAGTCCTATTATTGCAGGACAAAAGTCCTTAATCTGGTGTTATATTATGTATGAATAACGTCCAGTGAGTCCTTGACATTTGAAGCAAACTTGTATTCATTGACATCTTGGCATATGTTTCAAAATATTGTGATTTACTTTTAGACAGGAAGTAACCTGGACAGTTCTTAGAATTTTAGAACTCTTGCAGCATCACAAAAGTGCTTGGACTCTAACTTGTTTCAGGTTGGTTTTCATGATAAGGGCTTGAAAGTGAGCAATCCATCAGTTGCAATTCACACAAAAATGCCCACAAGTGAATCCAAGCCATCTCCACACCACATACCTATCCCTCAAACCCCTCCAAACCACCCAAAAAAAATCTCAAAGTATCCCAACCACCAAAAAAAGTTGCACTCAAAGAAATCAAATTTAATTATTCAGCAAGGACTATTTGTATGAGATGTTTAATATAAAGCAGACTGTCATTTTTAAAGGAGACATAGTATATAAACTTGCATTAAAAGAATGACAGTTATGTGTGATCCAGGTTTAACTTCTAAGTGTGAGTGTTACTCTAATTATTTGATATAATTTAAATAGTAACTTTTATATATGTAAAAATCTATATTTTTTATACTTTGTTTATAATATAGCATGTCCTTCCTGACTGCTATTGCATGTCAAGTATACTATCAGTAGCACTCTACTGGACCATTTTAAGAACCCACAATGCAACTTAACATGCCTCTTTAGTGTCATTTGTTACATCTTGTATTATATTTAATAGTACATTACTCAACTATGCCAAAATATCAGAAAGTGTGCCACCTAACTTAAGTTTCATCATAATAAGGATTAACTTTTAATAAGATGAAGTTAACATTTTAAACTCTAAGTGAAAAATAAGTAGCTTTAATTTCATATATGGCTAAAAGAATTGAATTCTAAAGTTTTAAAAAGGAAACTAGTCACCATTTGAAGTAGAGAAATAAATGATTTGCATTGTAAAAAGTAATATGGAGAACCTGTTCATAAGTATTCAAGCATTTATTAAGAATTCATAACCATGAAACACACAGATTTCATTTGTCCTTTAGTTTTTTTACTGTGTTTTGCCTTTTAGTAACCAACCATCTCATGTTGCAGTTTTCTTCAAAGTCCATTTCTTCTGCTTTTTTTTCTAGGAGTTTATTTTTCTGTCTAAAGTCCTTTGCATCTTGCAGTGTGTTAAAAATCTTCTTTCCTTCTGGAAATGCATGGTCAGTAATAAAGATTTTAACAAGTGGCACACATGCTTCTCTCCTGGACATCACGAATGTAGAACAGTCATTGTCAAATGCTGTATTATAGTATGCTCTAGTCCATGAAGCTTTTAAGACTAAATCCTCATCTTAACTTGAGAAATATCTTATGATCACTGACATTGGTGAAGGTGTTTTTATAGAGTTAGAAAGTGATCTGTGTGCCCTTTTGATGCCAAAGGAAAAAGCTCTAGGCAGCGTCAAAGTTTTAGGTAGCCAGGTATTTAGGAATTGAATCATATTGTCTCCCTCTTACTTTTCTGGAATCCTCATTACTCATTCTAGATCTGTTTTATAAGCTTCTATTTTATCCCAGAAAAAAAAAAATATTTGGTTTCAGAAGAAATTCAGTGTTCTTCTCATTTTCAAGTACTCTTCCATCAGAACCAGAGATTGCCACTTCTATACTCGAGATTTGTAATGACTGTTGTTTAATAGTCACTCAGCACTTCAGCTTGTTTTTTACAATCCTCTTTGGAATTGCCCATTTTGCTTTCTAATTTATCTATCTTTACAGATAACTTACTGATATTATTTAGTATAGCCTGTAGGCCTTTTTTCATAGTACTGTCCTGTACACTGGGCTCAGACTGGCTCATTCTGAGACAATTAGTTCTTTCTAGTTTTCTTGACAGGAAAAAGCAGTTAAGAGTTTCAAACTTGTTATTTTTGTAGTAAATATTTCAGCAGATGTTCAACTATAAATCCATAAAGTTTGAAACATTCTGTGTTGAGTTTTTTAGTAAAACTCCTGTCAGAGATGTTAAAATATAGCACAGCTAAAAACAGTGCTATTAACTGCTCACCATCTCGGTACACTCCCAATTTGCAACTATTCTCAGCAGCCAGTGTGATAAAAGGGATGGGATGATTACTGAATGTACAAGATACATAACTCTAACAGCAGAACGAAAACTGTCATTTGGGGGATATATATACCAATTCCAAAGCTGTGGTATCTTAAAGTATTCCTGTTTTTCCAAGGAAGAGTCTTACTGTTTGTCACTGGTGTATTGATTAGTGTTCAGAACATCAAATCTGAAAGACTGCCTGTGTTCTGCCATGGCAGCTAGATTTGGAGAACAGTGAGATGTAAGTGTTACATTGTTCTTACTTTCTCCCTCATCTCTAAGTTTGTACAATCTGAAAGTGGTATGCATCTATGAATATGCATATATATATATATATATATATATATATGTATATATATATATATATATACATATATATATATATATACATTGTGTGTGTGTGTGTGTATATATATATATATATATATATATATATATATATATATATATATATATATATATATACATACATATATATATGATATATACTTTGAGATTATGGGGCTATGCCCCCATTTCAGGAGTGTTTTGTTCCTTGCCAAAAAAAACTTTTTTTCATCCTTTTAACATTGGAGGGTCATAGTTTTGACTTTTAAACTCTCAGGAACTTTGACTTTTTTGATTTTGAATAATTGTGAGTTGAGCAAACAAAATATTTTTCACATTAGACCCAGTGTACACATCAGTACCTGTCCATTCAGTAGACTTTGAGGCCTTTCCTGCATTTGCTCACTCCCAGCCATTACTAGATGGAAGAAACAGAGTATTTTGCATTCTGCTCCATTGGAACAGACAAGAGGAGAACTAGATGTTTATTGCTCTACCCTCTTCTTCCGAACTAATCCTCTGACATCAAGAAAATTTACTAAACAGAACATTACCAGATTTGCCTGGCATAGTATATTTTGTGTAAAAGCTTCTGTTTTCTATAAATACATTTGTTCTGATTTCTTACACAGATTTACCATGACTCTTTTATCCTTCTTTTTCTGGCTTTTTCAGAAACAAATACATAAATGCAGTGTGATCAGTTGTACACACTTGATATTCTGTAATTCAGCATTACTGTATTGTGTACAACTGATCACACTGCATTTATGTATTTGTTTCTGAAGAAGTCTTATCCATCAATAAAAGATGAAAGCGCTAAAATACTAATTCATCCTACGTGTTTTATTTTTTTTGTTTTATAGTTTAAGGTTCGTTTCTCGTGGTCAGGGTGTTTTAAGTTATTTTATTATAGCTTATCTTCTTAGTCTCGCAAGGTGTCGGTTATTTAATAAATATATATATATATATATATATATATATATATATATATACATATATATATAGATCATGTCACCCTCACCAGGAATCATACAAAATTCTGTGTTGAGATCTTATTAATTCTGTATACATTCTACTAACTGTATTATTCAACAAGATATTGCCTTTAATATTGGAATTCAACTGTTCTGTAAATCCCAGGTTATATTTTACACTGGAAAGGTATGCCAGATTACCAAATTATCTTACTTATTTCTTGATCAAATTCTTTGCCAGATAGAATTCTGGTACTCACCACTTCCATTATATGTTGCTTGCGGTAACAAGGAAAATCCATGAAGTTATGTTTAAATGTGACCCAAATTGCTTATTCCTATGTTAAAATTTAATTCTTTTCATTTTATTTGGTTAATGATTTGTTTGTACTTTCACCGGGATCAATGGATATGCCCACTTGCTGGCATATAACATCACATTAGCGGTTTATTGTAGACACATGTCAACTAAAGAATCTGAATAAAAATCATTAAGCTGAATTTTGTATCTTCCATTGAACCTTTGTGGTGAATGGCAGGCTTCATCTGATCCCCTTTAGCACCCATTTGCTAATAAAATCTGTTCTGCAGTCATAAGATACTGCAGAACTTTTTAGCAAAATTGCTTCTGATCAAAATCATTTGGCTAAAAGTCATTCAGAAAAATATTTTTCGCTAAGCCACAATACAAAAAAACATACTTAACATGCATAGGTCAAATTTTGTTCTGTCCATACTTTTGTGCAGTGTCCTTATTTTGATACATACTGGCATACACCATTTCTGTCATATCTTTCCTCTGTTTTTTTTTTTTTTTTTTAATTTAATTAGTGTTGTTTTTCCATGTGTTTTTCTCCATGTTGTCTGATACTTGTTAAACTACTGACTGGTTTCCTTCACCCTGTCATCCTTGTAGTCATCAAACTTTGTTTTGCATGGTCCTAACTCTTCCCCTGTGTCCATTATGGGCACTTCTGTAAGAAGGGGACGTTATACACTCTCCCCATAGCATATGCATGCTCCCTCATCCATGTACTCTGAGATCTGCCATCAACAGCTAGGGACTCTGTTTCTATGTGAGCAATGGATTGACCAAAGCCACTTGGCTCCTTTCACCTAAGATGAATGATCGAGATTAAAGAGTATACTTCCTTGGCCAGTTTTTCCAGCTACAAAGCCAACACTCAATCTCAGGTCATCTGGGTCACATTCAGGGATTTTTCCTGCAATACTACACAGCCATGTTTTTCCCATGGTTTTTTTGTGTTATAGTGACATAAGAGCAACTGTACAGTAGTATTTGATATGTACATTTTACAGAGAAACAGTTGAACTTATGTATATTGCTTTTCAATGTTGGCTAGTTTTCTATGTTGAAGTAAAAATCCACAAAAGCTCAACGACTTACAAACCCTGATGAAACCAACAAGTGAAAAAAAACCAGCAAAAACAAACGAAGTAAGCAGACCAAAACTCCAAATCCAGTCAAGTTAACGTATTTTTAATAAAAGCGTTTTCGCTCCTAGCCAAAACCAGGAGCTTCCTCAGACTGTCTGAGGAAGCTCCTGGTTTTGGCTAGGAGCGAAAACACTTTTATTAAAAATACGTTAACTTGACTGGATTTGGAGTTTTGGTCTGCTTACTTCGTTTGTTTTTGCTGACTTACAAACCCTAGTCTGTTCAGGACAACAAGATGCAAATCTCCAAAAAATGTTGTTTAATAGATAGGACCATTAAAAACCTCTTTAATAAAATTTGTTTAAAATAAGATGTTTGTAAGCCATTGAGCTTTTGTGACTTTTACTTTAGTTTGTGGTTTTGTTGCTTTTTTAGCTTGTGAACTTTGTTTTCTATTTTGCAGTAACCTCAGGGGGAGAATAATAAAGTAAGGTGCTTGTAGGAACAAAAGTTTTCCCAAATTTCTACTGAGGAAACACTGAGGACTCTACATTGTACATCTCTTGCACAAATATGCGAACTGCAGCACACTCAATATCTAACAATGACTCCCTTAAAAATGACAAAACTATCCTCCATTTCCTTTGATTAATAGATTCATCTTGTAATCTTTAGCCAAATGGTCCGTGCCTCACAAATGACTAGATTTAAGATCATTTATAAAATGTTATGTAACATTTTATAAACTTTCATCTGAGAGCTAGTGCCTTACTCAGGTCCATGATCTCATAAATGTAATTTAAGTTGTTTTCACTGTATTTCAAAGTGGTATATTTAACCAAATGTGCATGTTGTCTGTCTGTATATAATTTACTGTAGCTTTTCTCCATGGGCCTCCACAGAAAATTTGCTGTACTCTGTCAGATTGTCCTGGTTAATAAAAAAAAAGTAAATGTCTTTCTTGACTCTGTGAAACTAGTGCTGATAACTGCTTTATGTTTGACTCTGACATGGTCCTGGTGCAACAGATGACTCCAGGTGGACTAAACTACTTGTTAAATCAAATGGTAGACTGCCATTAGTAGACCCCAGTGCAAACATATTTTGGAAAGCTTTACAATGTGTTGCACCTCTGTACTGTTTGGACATCTCATTTTTATTTGTTACATAAAAAAATTTCTAAACTATCATCTGAACTATAAGTTCCATCCAAAAAATAAAATTAACTGAGGCGTCTAGGGCCGTAACAATTCATATATCCACACTACATATACTGGTAAATATCACAGGGTATTTATTTGAGCTTTCAACAGTAACAAATGCCATTTTATAAAATAGCAAAACCTAAACTAGAAGTAAAACTGAATAGAATGTGACTATTATACTTTGGAATACTTCCTCCCTCTAATGTGAATGTATATCATTGCATGAAATCCTATAGTGCTGTTAATTGTATCTCTATGAAAAATACTTATCTGCCTTTCTCCCTCTTCAGTAACAGCCCTATCAAATAAGGACTCCATTTTAAATAACTATTTTGTTAAGACTGTAATGACATACTTGTGGCTTGTCTTTCACAGGTTACTTTTCTACAGGGTCTATAATCCATTTCTTCCACAGATGCACAAAATGACCATTAGGTCTCACACCCAGTTGTAAGGCTAGAGTTAGCAGACTACTTCATCAGTATTCCTTTTATCTCACACCAAAGCCTGGAATGCAAGTTGTGTTTCATCCCCATAAAAATATATTTAATGCAGTCTCTTGCACAGCAATTGAAATATAGTCTATCAGAAGTCTGCGAATGAACCAAACAGGACTGCATACCCATATAAAATGTACATTACCATGAAAGTTTTCTTGAAGATCTGAGCACAAAATAATTTATGTATAGCTCCAGTATGTGCACATGTAAATCTTTACTGTTTCTGAGTGCATTTTCATATATTTTTCTTTTATTTTCATACAGATTTCTTCTGTTTCATGACTAACATCAACATAATATAAATCAGATATTGACAGAACAATGGCTGTGCTCATGGACTACAAAAATCATCTTTTGAGAAACAGTTGTATGATGACAGCATTTTTGATTATGAAAAGCAGCTCAGAAAAGGTCAGATTTTCACAATACCAGACTTTCAAAAAATGTGTCAGACATGTACCAGAATAAAGAAAAACTGTCAAAATGCATTCATTTATTGTATGAAGTCATATATTCACATAGCAGTCTTTTATTGTGCATTCTGTTCTATTGTAGTGTTTTTTTATGATGCAAAATCACTTTTAAATGATAAAATATACTACATTGTTTTTTTTACTATACCAAAGATGGAATAAATTTATTGTAATACAACATAGTTTGTCATGTTAAAAAGTGTCAACCATGACAAAAGCTGAATAAAGGCTCCTGCTCAGCAAACAGGTCCATGTGCTACACACATCTACTAAAAGAAAAGTGTCATGAATAATTTGGCACTTTAGTTTTCTGCATGTGCAGCATCCATTCTTTGTGAGCCAGAAATTATACTGGGCACTGTAGTCCCCTCCCCCTACTTTATCCTGAGAGTTATTCGCTGGAATAATACCTTCCGTTATAATGCCCCATACTCCAGGTTCTAACACTGCTTCTTCTCTGGCTGATATACATTTGAAAACCATCCCCAGTTTTTCACATCTATCCCTCATGCTTTCATTTTCAGCAAGTCACATCCTATACCTTCACCAGATCTTCCTTATACTTGTACACATTTTTGTTACTTCCTGACTTATAGAATGCTCTTTACATACCCAGTTCAAATATCTATCTTTCCTCTTCCTTCTAACAGCATTTACTACAAAAAAATGGAACTATAATGTCCTTCTCATCTCGTGCAAATATGACACTAGCATCCCACCTGTTACATATGTATCATTATTTTGTGCTTTGTTATTGTTATTTTTTTCTGTAGGTTAAATGTGAAGCTTTGGTTCTCCCTGGACCTACACTAGAAATGGGCCTTTGGCCATTTGGACTATCCAAGAAACCAAAAAAATGAATAAACAGTTAATTGCTGGTAGCATACGAATGCATCAGACACTGATTACTCATAGCTAAAACCAGTCATCGGATCTCCCTAACTTCCCAGTTCATGCATAATCAGTGCATTTAATTACTTTGTTGCGTACTATTCCTTAGCATCTACTGTATAGTACCTTAAATTTCACTCTGAAACAGTAGAATCTATAGTTCTGTTCATGCTACATTACAAATGTGACTACAGAAGCCTTCTGAAAGGATACTGCATGGTAACTGCAATGTATTAATTTCATCCAACCTCTGTCCAGCACTTAGCCAGATCATCTACCCTGGAAGGCAAGAAGTGTGCTTATCAGTGCTGACTCTGTAAAAGGACCTCAGGGACCCACTGAAACTTGCATTTCTCAGCTTCTGACTACCTAAGCCACATGTGCCTGTCCAGGACCATACCAAAGTATGAGCTGTAATTGGCTCAAGTACTTCTTTAATAAAAGTGAGCCCCTAGAAAGAGTGAGAATACAATTTCAAACAGCAACACCAGGTGGTACTTACAACATCAAAACAAAGGTGTCAAGAAAAAAAATGTGCAGTGGAAAGAGAGTCCAACTACATTTTATAAAAACGGTGCTTGTTCTAATGAATCAGCTGCCATTTCATGATTCTTCTTATTTTATTATTTCAATGAATATAAATTGCTACCCCGAGTGTATGCTTTATGCGATACTATGTACAGTTTATTTCAGTCAGTGTTTTCTGCAGCATCAGATTCTCTAAAGGGTACCCAAGCACAACTGTACCAAATAAACCATTGCTTCTGCTCCACTGCGCCCTACTATGAACTTTATTTTCAGGTGACCAAGTGGGTGCCAACCCAATTTATTAAGGAAAACAATGATCCTTTACTCCCCACATTTAAGTCCTACATCTTGGTAGTTCATACTTAAAAACAATCTAATGAAGTGAAAGCACATTTATTATAACACAGATGTGCACTTACAAATCAGTGTATTGTCAGTTGAAGCTGGAACAGTTAAACTGTACTTATTTCTCAGTAACAGTCAATTCTTCATTAGGTTGACTGACCATAACTTCCAGTTATTTGCATTATTTGTTTATAAAGCAAAAGCCTCCAAAAACGTATCCTTATTCACAGCACTTGAGAAAGAAAAGGCCTACATTTTTTTTCATTTATTGTATATTTATGGCCATCATAAAATACTAAGGACATGACAAACAGCTAAGGTAGTTTGTACAGGTTAGACGTTATTTTACCATAAGAAGGGTAAATATTGAAAGTTATCTATCAGGATAGATCAGGAAAAAAATTCTGTCCAGTAAAACAAATGCTCGGGAGGGGGGGGACTAACTAACTACATACAAATTCATGTATTTGTTCTAAAACTTTATCATAAAAAAAATGAAAATTGCAAATGAAATAACATTACAACAGTTGCACGTGACTACAAGATTGTGCAACTATGAGGAAAAGTCACTAGAAAGAGTCTAAAATGTAAATTGGGACAGTTCAGGTTAAACAAATACAAGTACCACAAAAACATAATTTCTTGTCTTTCTTACCCCAAATCTTCAAAATAAAAAACAGTAACAGTATTATTTCACAATGGATTAACATACATGCCATATATCACAAATGCTGTGTACTCCCTTTGAAATTAATAATATTTTTGGCCAAAAGAACATACTAACTTCAGGGGCACTAATGGCCTGATCTACTTCAATAGGTGAAGCAGCACTTTATTCTTTGTTAACATCCATTTTGATACATTAACATGCTACTATATTTGCACACCATTTGCATTACAGTGAGACAGGACTTGCACTGATTTTCCTTTTGGTCTGTTTTTGGGTGAAAACTAAGTTCCCCATCCAGTTACAAAAATGTAAAGAACTCAGGAACCTGACTAAAAAGCATGTCAATAAAAACAAAAAAGATTTTTTATAATAGCCCACCTACCTCACAAAGGTCAAATCCCAAGAAATTCTGGCACTTAATAAATCAAATACTACAGCCTGGTAACCTCTCATCTCCTACTCCCTGCCCAACCAACACACCCCTAGAAACAGCTTTTATCTTCAGTTCCTACTTCACTGAATCTGTTAGTAAGTTGCTAAAGTACAGTTGTGTAAAATCTTACCATAACGGTAGGTGTCCTTGCTTTTACTGCTACAGTATTTCTTATAAATGAGGATTCCCTGCTGGGAAGCCCACCATCCAGCCAATTTACCAAACTCTATCATTGCTTTAAGGTACGCTGAACATCACCGCACTTCCCGTCACAAACCAGACAACACATAAAACACAAAATCAGTGTGCTGTACAATCACAGCCCTTAAGGCGAAATAACATACCTAACACACTAGTAATAGGTGACTCTATAGTCAGGCACACTGATGTCCCACTCACTAGGCTGTACAAGCAGAAGGTTACTGTTAGCTGCCTGTCGGGAGCCAGAATCTGCCACATAACACAAGCACTCAGGTCACTCCAGAACAAGTACAATATGACTCTGTTATTGTTCATGTTGGTGTGAATGACCTGAGACGTACCTCCCTAGACTACATGAAAAGAGACATGGAAGAACTCTCTGATCATGCAGCCCAGGCTGGTATGACCCTGACCCTGAGTAGCATCCTGCCCTCACCAAGAATGATACCTCAGTCTAAAGAAAAAATTATCAATTTCAACAATTGGTTAAGCTTATGGTGTAATTCAAAGGGGATCCAGTGTCTATCAGCCTGGGACGACATGCTCGACAAGACACGTTGCTTCGCAAGAGATGGCTTGCACCTGTGACCCCTAGGCTTTCAAATACTGGCCAAGGCTCTTGCTGCTCCCATAGTGCCTTTTTTAGGCAAGGTTCAAAAGTCAAACCCACCTCCATAAATAGCACAATTAACAAAAAACTGAGGGTTATGCTACTCAACACCAGGAGTTTAAATCTCAAAATGCACATGCTCAAAGCACTCCTCAGTATGGAGAACATCGACATCTGTGCAGTAACTGAAACCTGGTTCAAGGCTCCCGACAGCACCCTAGCACTACTAGGCTACAACTCATACCACACGTTTCGGCCACAGAATACGGACCGAAACATAAAAGGAGAGGGTGTATCCATATTCATCAAGGATACCTACACTTCAGGTTAGTGGTGCAGCATGATACCTCAGATCATCCATGTGCAACTAACATTGGGCAAATCTGCAATGCAAATTGTGGCCTGCTACAGATCACCCTACATGACCCAGGACCACCACTCCACCTTTCTGGTGACACTGGAAAACATGAAGGTCCTATCAAACACCCTGATATTGGGTGATTTCAATTACCCTACCATTCACTGGGAAAACTACTTGAGTACAAATTCCCAGGCCCAGCGCTTCCTGGAATTCATCGACTCAAATGCCCTGGATCAGCTGGTAAATTCCCCTACCAGAGATGAAAACATATTGGACCTGGTCATCACCAACATATGTGACCGGTGTTCCACACCAGAGGTCAACCCGTCACTGGTTAGATCAGGCCATAAACTAATCACTCTGGATGCCCACACCCCACCTCCACCCCCAACTAAGGAAACCACAGTAAAAAACTTTTCTAAAGCAAACTTCACCTTACTTAAGACAGAGGTGGTAAGTTTTACAGCCACCATGCTAAAGGATAATGCTGTCCAAGATGCAGAAACCTTTACAAATGCACTCTATGAGCACCTACAAGGATGCATGGATCATGCCATCCCTAGCAAAACCAAGACTCACTCCTCTAAGAGAAGGAAATCAGTTTGGTGGACCCCTGCAATAAACAGGCTATACAATAGAAGGAGGAAACTAGTTCAGAAAAAAAGCAAATCTCAAGAAGGAAAGACATCCCTGATCAGTATCAATAAGAAACTAAGGTCCCTCGTGAAATCATCCAAGGCTAACTTCGAAAGAAAAATAGCCAAGGATTCAAAAGATAACCACAAAGCCTTCTTTAGCTATGTTAAGAATCTAAGTGGCAACTCGCAGATATGCACTGAACTAGTGCAAAATAGCACACAATATACTGAATTGCCCTGAACTAGTGCAAAATAGCACAAAATATACTGAACCTACTGATATTGCCAACATCCTGGCAGATAGACTCAGTGCAAACTTCACCCCCTCTCACCTCCAAAAGGGCCCACAACAATATCGGAAAAGTATAGTGTCCCAAAAATCACAGACACGCAGGTGAAAACAGCCCTTTCAAAAGCCAAAAACACAGTGTCAATGGGACGAGATGGTGTCCCAGGCTGCATCTTGCACGAACTACAGAACGAACTTACCCCCACCTAAACACGCTGTTCAACCTCAGCCTCTCCACAGGCTACATGTCCATAGAATGGCGCACAGCAACGGTTATTCCTCTCCACAAAGGAGGGGCCACAACTAACCCTGGTAACTATCGCCCCATAAGCCTGACTAGCCTGGTCTGCAAGGCTATGGAGTGCATCATCATGGAACTCATTAACAAAGACATTTGGAACCTCCAAACACTTGACCCGACCCAGTTCGGCTTTGTTAAGGGCAGATCATGTCTACTAAACCTGGTTGACTTCTTCGAGACAGTCACCAAGGCCATAGATGAGGGAAAGGTGGTTCACACAGCCTACCTTGACCTCGCCAAGGCTTTCGACACCATTCCCCACTCGAGTATTACAGAAAAACTCACCAGCCTGAAAATAAACCCCTACATCACGAGATGGGTTGTCAAGTGGCTTACAAACAGAACTCACATAGTAAGAATAGCGGGCTCCAGGTCCGACTCTAAACCAGTCACAAGTATCTTGCAAGGCTCGGTCCTGGGACCCCTACTGTTCAGTATATACTTCTCAGAAGTACAGGCAAACACAGGAGGACTATGGCTAACCAAGTTTGCCGATGACTGCAAACTGGGAGCCATAAATGACTCTCCGGCTGACACAGACATCCTCCAAAAGGGCCTTACTGAGACGGACACCTGGTGTCAATGTCATGGCCTCAAGCTAAATGCCAAAAAATGCATAGTCATCCCATTTGGAAAAACAAAACACCCACGAATTACCACATAGGTGGCAGCGCCCTTAATACAGAAGAGGTAATAAGAGATCTGGGGACCCAGGTAGATAGTAATCTCTCCTTTGACAATCATATTGCCAAAGTAGTTAGGAAATCCTTCTATGTGGCCCATCTAATTACTAAAGGGTTCGCATCTAGAAATAAAGAGGTTATAGTGCCCCTCTACTCGTCACACATTAGACCCATCATAGAGTACAATGCCCCATTTGGAATGTACCTCACAAGACACTTCCAACAGCTGGAAAGACCGCAAAAGCACCTCACCAAGAGGATTTCTGGCCTCAAACATATGTCCTATGCAGCCTGACTGAAAAAACTCCAGCTGTACTCAGTGGTATATCGCTTACTCAGAAGTGATCTCTGCCTGACTTACAAAGCCATGTCCAACTCAGAATTGATGGATATGCTCCACCTAAAGAAATCCAAGTCACTGCGAGCCACGTGCTCTAGTGCGATAATCCTCACCACAACAATAAATAGAACATGCTGGAGGGATAGATTCCTGTCACAGAGACTCCCCATGCTTTGGAACAAAATTCCAAATTACGTCAGGCAGAGCCCCTCACTAACACTCTTCAAAAGAAACCTTGACGAGTGGATGGGTAACAGAAAATACACCCCTGGGATCACTTCATTGGCTCTGCTTGACAGAGGATCAGTTCATTAATCAATGGGGCGGTGAAAACTGACACACTCTAGCTAGGCTTATAAATGCCCTTGGGCAGATAGCCTAGTACCTACCTATGAACCTATGAACCTATACTCCTTGCCTGGAGTAGGGCATAAAGGTGATGTTCAGGCATACCATCCTCAGAACTGATTGCTCCAGTAGGAACAGCAGTCCAAGGAAAACCAAGGAGAACCTGCAGAGCCAGGAAGGAAAAAAGACTAGGGGGGTGAAGGGAGGGAGTGATTATTGCAGTGGTGAAGGCAAGGACATCTACCATTATGGTAAGATTTTACACAACTGCACTATGTCCCTACATTCACCGCTGCGGTATTCCTTACTGATGGGAGAGTGCAAAAGCTCAAGAAGAAACCTGGGAGGAGGAAGTAGCAGAGCCGTCCAAGAAGCCGTGAAGAATGGCAGCAGAAAAACCAGCTCTAGCTCTGGAGATGCCATCCAACTGGTACTATTTGGTAAAGGTATTCACAGAAGTCCACTAGCAGCTTCAGGAATATAATTAGCATCTAAGCCTTTAAAAAAAGCACCAGAAGAAGCCACAGCTCTAGTAGAATGAGCCTTTATAGAAGGAAGGCTCTCGCCATGAAAAGTGTAACAAAAGAAAATAGGCTTAGAAATCCAAGTGGAAATAGTTTACTATAGCCAAATTTAAAGACCTAGGATGAAAGGAAACAAATAACTGGTCAGATTTTCTGATAGCTTTAGTTTTATCGAAATGAAATCTGAGCTGTCTATGCACATCTAAGGTATACAGCACCCTCTCACTGTCAGATTGCAGAGAGGGGAAAAAAGTAAGCAAATTAATAGACTGATTAAGTGACAACTCATTAACCACCTTGGGCATGAAAGAAGGATTAGTATGCAATGACACCCTGTCCTCATGAAATATCAAAAAAGGTGGGCAGGCCATACTGTCTTCCAAAAACAATGTTGCAAGAAAGCTGAAACAGTAGGCTCAAAAGGAGCCCGAATCAATTTTTTTCAGAACGAAATTAAGAACCCAGGGAGGAGGAACTGGCTTCCTGGGAGGTCTAATACTAAGAACGCCTTTAAGAAATTGCTTAGCCTCAAATCTAGAAGCTAACAGGGGAGTTAAAGACAGACAAGCAGAAAGATCAGATAAAGTGGGGCCTTAACTGACACAAATAAGAGAGAACCAAGGGAGCATCCATAGAAGGTGGGTCCAGGTCAAGAGAAAGACACCAAATTAAAAACCTCTTCCATTTAGATAAAAAAGGTGTCTATGAGGAATCAAATCCCTATCACCCACAGTGTCAGTTGAAGCATGGATAGGTGGGGGATGGATAAAAGACTCCTTGCCTTGTGTGAGGAGATCCACCCTGACAAAGTGAACAAGACGCACGGTCATGAGCAGCACCTAGGCAAAAAAGACACTTATCGTGGTGGTCTTCATGGGGAATCAGTCTACCACACTGGCATTTACCCTTCCTGGATGACAATGACCCCAAACAGCAAAAAAACAAACAGAAAAAGTAACCAAAAACCCAAATGGGTTCTTATCTGCAACTGTGAGGACTCCAGCAAACAGGAGTAAGCACAGGAAAGTCAACAAATAGAAAAATAAGAAAAAAAAAACAGATGGAGGTAACAGACCAAGGGTTAAAACAGCGTTCAGACTGGTGGCAAAAAAGTTCTGAGGATGGTACGCCTGAATGTCACCTTTATGCCCTACCCCACACAAAGGAGTGTGCAGGTGATGTCCAGCGCAACAGAAAGCAACAGTAGACTTTGGTAAACTGGTCGGACGGTGGGCTTCACAGCAGGAAATCCCCATTTGTAATGAATACTGCAGCAGTGAATGTAAGGACATCTCCTGTTCCCTCTAATTCTTGCACTACAAATCCACCTGACCCCTCCTCTAGACACAATTCTACTAAGTTTTTTCCATAAACCAGTTCCAACCAACTACATTAAATCTCTACTTTGCAAAATAAAGCTCTGTTCTAGATCTACTGACAATATACCTCCCTACTTTCCTCAGATAGGAGCAGACTCTCTAGCCCTTAGAGTCTCTATACTGATAGCCTAGTATGAACCTATGAACCTATGAACAGCCTATCTGCCCTAGGGCATTAATAAGCCTAGCCAGAATGTGTTTGGCTTTCGCCACCCATTTTAAATTTATTTTGCTATGCCCTTTTTCGAGGTTAGTATACTGTGCCTCTGTCTAACAGTGACACAGAAGTGATACCCGGGGTAAACCTACGATCTCCCATCCACTCATCAAGATTCCTCTTGAAGAGAGTCAATGAGGGACTCTGCCTAACCTGGACTGGGATTTTATTCCAGAGTGAAGGGAGCCTCTGGGTTATGAATCTGTCCCTCCAGCATGTCCTATTTATTTCAGTGCTGAGGTTCAAGTCTCTCGGCGTGGCTCGATGGGATTTGGATTTTCTGAGGTGCAGCATGTCCATTAATTCTGGGTTGGACATGGCTTTATACATCAGGCACAGATCGCCTCTGAACAGGCGGTATGCCACTGAGTAGAGCTGGAGTTTCTTTAACCGGGCAGCATATGGCATCTGTTTGAGCCCTTTGATCCTCTTGGTGAGGTACTTTTGGGGTTTTTCCAGTTGCTGCAGGTGTCTGGTAAGGTACATCCCAAAAGGGGCATTGTACTCAATTATGGGCCTGATGAGGGATGAGTAAAGAGGCACGATGACCTCCCCTGATCTAGATGTGAATCCCTTCATGATTAGGTGGGCTATATAAAATGTTTTTCTAACCACTTTGGCCACGTGGTTGTCAAATGAGAGATTACTATCAACTTGGGTCCCCAGGTGCCTAATTACTTCTTCTGTACTTAATGGATTACCACCTATGTGGTAATTTGTGGGCACTTTGTTTTTGCCAAAGGGGATGACTATACACCTTTTTGGCATTTAGCTTGAGGCCATGGCTCTGGCACCTGTTGTCTGTTTCTATGAGGCCCTTTTGGAGGATGCTTGTGTTGGCTGGAGAGTCGATTATGGTGCCCAGTTTGCAGTCATCTGCAAACTTGGTCAGCCACAGTCCTTCCGTGTTGGCCTGTACCTCCGTGAAATATATACCGAACAAGAGAGGTCCCAGAACTGAGCCTTGTGGGACACCACTTGTAACTGGTTTGGAGTCTGACATGGCTCCAGCAATTCTAACCATGTGGGTTCTGTCCTTGAGCCAGTTTGCAATCCATCTAGTGACATAGGGGTTTATATTTAAGCTGGTGAGCTTATCTATAATGCCCGAGTGGGGTATTGTATCGAAGGCTTTTGCGAGGTCCAGGTAGGCTGTGTGGACCACTTTCCCCTCGTCAATGGTCTTGGTGACTGTTTCAAAGAAATCAACCAGGTTTAAGAGGCAGGATCTGCCCTTAACAAAGCCGAACTGGGTAGGATCCAGTGTCTGTAGGTCCCCAATATCTTTATTTATGAGGTCCATGATGATCCTTTCCATAGCTTTGCAGACCAAGCTAGTCAGGCTTATGGGGCAATAGTTTCCAGGATCCGTTGAGGCACCACCTTTATGGAGAGGGACCACTGTTGCTGTACACCACTCTTTGGGCACATATCCTGTAGTAAGGCTGAGATTGAACAGTAGTTTTATGTTTGGGTTTAGCTCTTCTTGGAGTTCATGTAGGATGCAGCCGAGACACCATCTGGTCCCATTGATGCTGTGTTTTTGCTTTGGAGAGGCGGCTCTTACCTGAGCATCTGAGATGTCAGGGGCAGCACTCTGCTGGGATAGATATTTGCCCTTTTGGTGGGGAGTTTGTGCTGAACCTGTCAGCTAGGATGTTGGCAATGTCTGTGGGTTCAGTGTATTTTTGTCATTTTGGACTAATTCTGAGCATATCTGGGAATTACCAACCAGGTTCCTAACATAACTAAAGAAAGCCTTGTGATTATCCTTAGTGTCCTGTGCAATTTTTCTCTCAAAGCTGGCCTTAGACAATTTTATGAGTGCCCGTAGTTTTTTGCTAATACTGATCAGTGATGCCTTCCCTTTTTGGGATTTTGCTCTATCATTTAGTAGCTTCCTCCTTCTATTGTATAGTTTGTTAATGGCTGGGGTCCACCAGACAGGACGTCTGCCTTTGGAGGATTGGGTCTTGGTTTTATTTGGGATCGCATGATCCATGCATTCCTGAAGGTGTTCATAGAATGCGTTTATAAATGATTCTGCGGTCTGGGCCATATTTTCCACAGGCCCGTGGGCTTTGAAGGATTCCACCTCGGTTTTGAGGAGTGTGAAATTTGCTTTAGAGAAGTTTTTCACTGTGGTTTTCTGGGCAGGGGGTGGGGTCGGGATGTGAATATCCAGTGAGATTAGTTTATGGTCTGATCTTACCAGTGAGGGATACACTTCTGGTCTGGAGCATAGAGTCCCCATGTTGGTGATGATCAGGTCCAGTATGTTTTCCCCTCTTGTGGGAGTGGTAACAAGTTGTTCCATAGCATTTGAGTTTATAAATTCTAGGAACCTTTGGGCTAGGGTGTTGGAGCTAGAGTAATGCTCCCAGTCTATGTTTGGGTAGTTGAAGTCGCCCAATATAATGGTGTTTGGAGAGACCTTCATATTTTCCAGTGTTCTCAGAAAGGCCGAGTGGGGTTCCTGGGTTTGGGGGGGTGGTCTGTAGCAGGCTATAAACTGGAAGGCAGTTTTACCTCTATCTCCGAATCAAACGTTCCTTCTATCTCGAAAGAATTCTATATCCAATTTCAGACCTATTGCCATCCTGTCACCTCTCTCATAAATACTGGAAAAAAAGTGTGCATCAGCAAGTCATGGAGCACCTACCTCAAGAAAATCTGCTCACTCCCACACAACATGGCTTTCGTCCAAAACATAGCACAACTACTGCCCTCCTATCCTTTATCAACACTAGCTCTCTGGCCAGAGATAACAATAAACTAGTGTCATACTTATTCCTAGATCTCTCTAAAGCATTTGATACAGTCTCTCACTCCTTTCTTCTGAGCAAACTCACAAACCTTAACTTCTCCACCTCTACCATTGCCTGGTTTTCTAGTTACCTCACAGATTGACTACAATCAGTAAAATGGCTCTCTGCTCTCTCACCTCCTCTCACTATCAAAATGGGTGTTCTCCAAGGATCTATCCTTGGTCCACTACTCTTCAATGTCTTTACTGATCTACTCTGTACCACCTACCCAAAGTCACCCCTCGTCCAATATGCTGAGGATTCTAGAATCATCACAATTGCAGACACCCTCTCTGACTTGTATTCTGCTACTCAGACATCCTTTAACTCTGTTGAAACCCGGCTCTCTAACAACCAGCTAATTCTGAATCCTAAAAAGACCAAACTTTTACTTTTTCTTCTCAAAAACCTAAATCACCTTAAACCCACTTTTGTTATCCATTCTATAAATAAAACACCTATCATAGCTGAACCCAACACAAAACTTCTAGGGATCATGATAGATTACCTACTGAAATGTGATTTGCATGTCACCACTTGCATTAGGAAAACCTATTAAAAACCTGGCCTCTTATACAGAAATGAAAAGTGCCTCTCTAACAAAGCTAAAGTCTCCCTCACAAAGCTAGACTCCTTCTCTCACATCTATCTCCTACCAAGCTTTTTGTACAGCTCTCAAATCCTCACTAACCTCCAAACCTCTCTCCTAACTAAGCTTGAAACTACCTATAACAAAGTGGCCAGGTTTGTTGCAAATCAAACATATAGATCTTATAGTTGTCTCTCTTTAAAAACACAAACTGGCTAGAATTTCCCCACCTGTTACTTCTCTCTCAGTTTCACCTTATTCACTCCATCTTATACCAACCATCTTTCTGTGCTATCTTGTCCCCTCTAATCTCCTTCTACACTTCTTCTAGGACTCTCCGTAGCTCAGACCAAGACTTAATATAACTCTATGAACCTAAGAGCAAAATTGGTCAAACCTTCTACAACTATTATACTACCATTTCTTGGAACAAACTCCCATTGAAAATCAGAACACTAAATTTAAATCAGCTACCAAAGAATACGTAAAAAGTTGCTGGTCATGCCACTGTACTCACCCTCCATAACCTGCCCCCCTCTCTGATGTACCTTGCTCTCTGTCCTCAATGGTATTTTTTCTGTTATGTGATAGCTCTCTTAGTCATCTTGTCTAGGTTTCCCTAAAGGTCATCCTGTTTGCTCAGTCTTAAAATATTTCTACTTATATACTATCTGTCAAATCCTCACCAACTCCAATTGGACTGGCTGTACGTATTAACTCTGCATATTGTCCTTGTGCCTGTCTTAAGTGAAAGAACAAATTAAGCTCTGTAAATCATTTTTATGACTTTACTGTACCAACTTGAAAAGGTTTTTGTATACAATACTATTTTTCACTTACAATTTTATTGTAATTTTGTGGAGCTTTCCTCTCCTGGCCTTCGCTGAAAAAGGGCTATCAGTTCAGCTGGACAAACCTGGTCAACAAATGTAAAATAAATAAAATACAGGTGTACGTTCCATAGGTTTTTTCCTTCTTGACAAATGTATGAATTTTTCTGAACAATTATAAACCTCAAGTTGTCAAGAGATTATAGATTGCAAAAACTGAAATATAAATATAACAGACCTACACCCTTACACTTATGCAATGTTGCAATTAGCTAATCTTTGAGAGAATAAACTTCATGCACATATTTTTTTATGAAGACCACAGGTACTTTCCTGTGTAAGTTAGCATTACTGCAGTGTGATGTACAATATATATATATATATGTGTGTGTGTGTGTGTGTGTGTGTGTGTGTGTGTGTCTATGTAAAAAAAAGAAGATATGGGTGAGATTTGGAAAAACTTGTGCTTAGCTGCAAGGGGTATATGCAGCAAAGAGCAAGAAAATGGCCATCTTTGATTAGAACTGAATAAGTCAGTTTGCTATTCAGTGTAAACCCTTTGTGAAGCATAAAGGGATATATTCCAGAAGGACTTATTTAGAAACCTCAACCTCAGTATTGAGCGGGATAAATGAACAAAGACAAGGATTATACATAAAAGAACAGGGATCCACCCCCCTTGAGTGTTTATATTTTACTGAACAGAATTATTTTTCTTGAACTGTCCCCTTGACAACATTGGATATGTACCCTTCTTATGGCAAAATAATTCCCTGCTGATACAGACTTCTATCAGCTGCACGTATGGTTCAGCACTGGGTGGGAGTGAAGCTGGCAATGCCTCAGACCAAGTTTATCTTGTGTTTATGTTAAATCCTAATTTGAATCAGTGACTCATGGAACCTGCCCTATTACTGTGCTTTTATTTTAATCACAGTGACTATTGGCATGGTGTCCATATGGGTCCATAACTCTAATGGTGATTCAGTATTTCCGTGGAAAGTAACATGATTGGTTGTTTGTTTCACTAGAAAGATCACTGTTTATTAGATTCATAGGTTCTTACTAGGCAGGGAGCCTGAGCAATCATACAGAGCCTAGCCGTGCAGCCCAGACTCATCAAGTCATCAAGGCAGAACTTTATCCTAACTTTATACAGGCTAATGCTTTTTATTCTTGGCATACAAGGGAACAGGTAGGGGTTCTTTGCATGAGGAACTTATCTCTCAGGAGGCTTTGCTTATATCGTGATAAAAGTTGAGGCCTTTGGAGCAAGTGTTTCTGAGGTGGAGGAGTAAACAAACATTGGGCTTCTCTAGAATGCAAGTCCGGAACCAGTCATATCTGAAGGCATCATACCCCTAGACAAACAAATTGAATAATTTAATAGCTCTGCTTCCCAAAGCCCTGGAGAGAAAAGTCACCATTTAACCAACTATATTTTTACATCAGCAGGCTTTGGACAGCTGCTATACAAATATTACCTTTGTAGTGCAAAGAATACGTATTGAAGGGAATGAAGTACAGGGCTGTGCAAATAACATTATTGTGCCTGACGAATAGTTCTGATTCATGGGAAACTGAAGGATGTAAAAAACAGTACTAAATCAACCTGAGGCTTATGAGTCATAGTATCTGCTACCTGATAATCTACAGTGATGCTATATAGGTTATCTGGCAACAACCATTAAAAATGGGCTCAGCACAGCCCTTCACTACAGAGAAAGTCCACAGGGCAGTATGTCCAGCAAATCTAAATTGGAATTGACCTAGATCAATTATATTTACAGTGTTAAACTCAGCTTATTTGGAAATTATACTGCATGTACCTAAAACAGGTTGCCTTTTTTATTGTCTGGTGCAATTTTATCTTTATCAGGGTTTTCTCTGGAAGCTGTTAGGAAATGCAAGGCTTTTGCATCTGTAAGGGCACTCTGTTTCAGGAATAATAATAATATTCCTGTGTCACTTTGGATTCCAGCAATTCTTAATATCAGGTACCAAGGAAGAGGGCATCTGTTCTGTTCTCCTGAGGTGACCCTGGCATTCTGATTTCACTAATACAAGCTACTCCTTAGGATTCTATCAGCTTAACATTAGAGAATCCTGCCATGACTTATTCTACCAATTCAAACAAGTTTCATTGAAAGGTGTTCCAACAATGACCTTCTGCAAGCACATCTGACTTACAGGCAAGCTTTTAAAAGGGACACCTTAGTCACTGCCACAATGCTGAACATTAAGATGGTCTATTATAAGATCAGATGGCCTTATTTGTGGCATATATTAAATCACACTGGCTTCTCTGCAGCCTTCATTCTGGAGTATGACACTCGTACATCCCCTGCTTTGCAAATCCTGCTTTGCAAATTCTTATAAAGTGCTCATTTGCATCCTTCTTCAGACTTTGCAGAGGCACTAGGAAAGGTTACATCCTCTCTGTGCCATTATTTCTTCTAGTGGTTGAAAATATTTGGTCTGGGCTTTCTATTTCAGCATACATTTGGAGAGGTGTACATCTCTCTGCTTGGGAGAATAGCTGTCATTAACACGTCTGCTTCCCTGCTCCTGTTCTGTGGATGCCTTCTTTCATATTCTAGCTCTTTGTGGAAGTAAGTATTTAAATTAGATTTTTAAGTTGACCTCAAAATATAAGGCAGAATGGTAAAAGTGAGTGAAACAATATTCAGTCTTTTACCAAACAATGCATTTCAAACTGTGAATTTGATTGGTTGATTTATGCAGTTGTGTTCCCTCGGATACAGATTTTTACATATAAAAAACAGATAACTTTCCATTTGGAAAAGGTTAATAAAGCATATAAAATACTGTCACACTACTTCCTTTAAGGATCATTTAAAATTGTACTCTTGTTTTCCTATCCTTAGAGGTTTCAGGCTCAACAATCCTGCTATAGGGCTGTCAGGAGCTATTAGTAGATGGTGCTCCCATTAGCCCAGGATCATGGCAGGACAGGGGAAAATATGCGGTTTGAAGATGTGCTGTAGTAGATGAACTGTAATATGAAAGGTGTTAACCTCATTTCAGCATATCCAAGCTGAATATAGGTTCCCCTGAATGAACTAGTGTCACTGCCTTAGACAGAAGTACAGCTGTGTGCATTCAGGCTTTTACAGTAGCCATAATCTCTGTCTTTTTTTAAACCATTACTAGGTTCATTGACAATCTCAACCCACATTCATATGGGTAACGCTTCACTTAAAGTGCTTCATATTTATAGAGCATTGTACTGGCCGGCAGTTTTGGAAACAGTAGAAGTAGGCAGAGCTAGCTCTCCTATTTCCCATGGTTAGATTCTACAACATGGGCTCAGCTAACCAGTTTGGCTGCAAAACTTAAGAGGCAACATATACGTGTGTGACATAATGGCTTTTTGTCACCCACCTAAGGTGCCCTGAAGGGGTTTAAAAAAATGGCACTTATGTTAAGGCAGCAATTGTTAGAATGGTGACAACAAATATAAGCTTTGGTCCTGTATTCCAGTTAAATGGGTGTATTTGCATGTTATGACTGTGATTTGTGACTGCTTTAAACTGATATAGTGTTCTTAAGTTTTCTTCACAGATGACTATCCTACCTTTATAGCTGTAGGCATGGAATTTTTAGTCTGGACACTATACTTTGCAGCAGCTGCATACTTAAACATTACTTATAGGATGAAATCTCCCAAAAGACTTTGGGATGCTAGAACAGCATTCAGATTAAATCTGAAAGCATTGTTCTGATTTCTGCAGACTACTGGCATTGATATAACAAATGAATTATGAACTTGGCTTTAGCCTCCAGGAAGTAAGGGCGGTTACTTCCTGACCAGTGTGGCTAAAACCAAGCCATTATCTTAGATATTACCTGGGTATTTCCTCACGTATCCAGCTAGTTCCTTTATAAATCTATTTAATATTGATGTCCATTCATCATTTAATTTGAATGTAGTTTATCAGTACCTGTAAAGATGTTCTTAGCATGTTGCCTATATATGATTGTTAGCAATTTATGCTGTTGTTAATGATGGGTTTATGATTAAGTTTGTTTAAAAAAAAACTAAGTTTGTTTCAGGACTGCAAATGTTAACTATCAGTTAGCTCTCTCAGCTAAAGCCCATGAAGTGCTATAAAATGAGTCTGTAGTTGCTGTAACTTTTCTGTGCCACCTCAGCATCTTTAAGTAGTGAAACATGTCCTACATATGAAGAAATGTACTAACTGTATGTCAAATTCACCAGGTGATCATACACACAACCCCATGTCAGTGCTCAATCGGGAGTGGAGGACAAGTTCACATTGACTGAAGGATGACTACACAAAGCTTCTGGATGAGTTGATCACAATGCAAAGTCCCATATTAATTATTCATGTAAAATCCAGCTGGAGCCCTCTGTCCATCTGTCTAAATAGTAGTAGCTTCAGATTCTTCCTCAACAATGTGTGCTAAGACACAAATTTGGTTTTCAAACACTGCCCCATAATAATGTTTGTCTTCATAACACGTTTGTAAACTTCTGACTATTGAGCTGCACAGAGAAGAATGCTCTGGTATCTACAGAAGTCAAAGAAAACATTCCAAATATACAGATTTGAACAAAATCACCCTTATCTTTAGCAATGTTTCAATTTATGCAACAAAGCAATGCCTGAGAAAACTAACTTCATGTAGGGCTGTTAAAATTCTTTTGTATAATTTAGTGGAAACAACATCTGCTGCAGTATGAGTCAGCATCAATGTAGTACAATTATGACATATTGGGACATGGAAATAATAGATATCATTAAACCTGTTATAAGCTAAAACTTCTGAAATTCTTTATGAACCATAACTCATATTTTTCTGTCCTTCACCCCTCATTTAACTACATAAAATAGGTTTTATGCGCACATGCATGTAGGCAAATATATTTTCATAAATATATGCATTTGTTCATTAATTTGTGTATTTATTTACTTAAATTTATTGATAGCATTTGTCCTACAAGCATGGCCTATTCTACGGCAAAAGCCAAGATGGCATTCATACCGACCAGAAAAAATTGACAAACGTCAACAGGGAAATTTAGACAGGCTAAAATGATTATACATATAGAATGGATGTTGTTCATGTGTTTTATGCAATTAAAAAAATGAGATAATGACATGTTAAAGAAAATTAAATTACAGCTTTTGCATTATATTTAAGGGGACTGGTGCTCCTAAATACAGTTGACAGCCCCACAGAACAGCTGCGTCCCATATGTGTGGTCTGCCAGCATGGCAAGAACATGATTCGTAAAACTGCGGAGTTGTCCTGTCAAGTGGGCACACAACAGGACCAACCAGGGACTCTCAAGCAAATATCTGTGCATGGAGGTGCCTCTCTATTGTCATACAGTTGCCACTCACCCCAAATACATACACACTGTCGGTCATGCAAAGATGCTGTCCTACAAGTCATGAGTACACACACAGACATTGAAATGTTGTCACGTATAACACAGACAGACACTAACATGTTGCATATACACATCAACACAGAAGACAGACACACATGTTGTTGTATATACATGTCAACACAGAAGGCAGACACACGTTGTACATACACGTCGACACAGAAGACGACACACATGTTGTTGCATATACACGTGACACAGAAGACAGACACATGTTGTTGTATATACATGTCAACACAGAAGACAGACACATGCTGTTGTACATACATGTTGACACAGCAGACAGACACACATGTTGTTGCATATACACATGACACAGAAGACAAACACACATGCCACACTCCCAGCTCTTTGGTTATAACTGCTGGCAAATTGCCAACAATAATGCAGCTCCCTATTTGTATACCAATTTTATACCTGGGCAAATACATACACACAGTTGTATATGCCCTTACTTCAGTGTGCACCAAGGGGTCCAGAGGACTTCACTTCTAGGAATTGTATAGGACATGTCACGCAGGGTTTACAATCTTATGTATAAACTGGTTGCAAAAAATCCCTCTAATCCACTTGCTATTTGTGCTTGGCATATAAGAGATACTGGAGACTAAGAAAGATTCACATGGACTCAGGGAAGACAAGCAAACTCTGCACTGAAAGCAACTATCAGAGAATTGAACCAGGAAATCAAGTATTGTGAGGCATGTGCTTTGTTATCGTTCAATTAAACAAACTCCTCCTTAGTTTCCTACTGTATAATTTCTACATCCAAGCTCATTTCTTCTTTTTTCCTTAGTGTGCATGAAAATCTCCCAATCAGCTTATCCTTAACCTCTGTTACACAGTTCTAGTAATTGTACTCATTATTTTCATAATCGTTTATATTTTCTCTCACTTTCAGTCTTCTGATAAACAACCTTTTAACCTGACAGCCTTTAACTACTCAATTAATCTATAACTTATATATCTGCCTATGACCTTTTCATAGTACACGTTCCCACACCAAGAAGTGTATTAAGAATCTGTATAACTTATTAACTTCTTTCATGAGTTCATACATCCTTGGTTTCAAGTTCACTTATTCCTTATTCTGTGATGATCAGTTCCCCTAAGACTCCATCTAAAGTATTTTTCTTAGTCCTATATGGAGGAATATTAAAATACAGTTTTATGTGATCATACTATTTACTTGCGTTCTCCTGTCCTCACCTCCAGTTCATTAACAGTATTAACACAATTACATTTACAATATTCTTTCTAACCACCATAAATAACCATCTGCTTCACTCTACCACCTAAGCTGTTATATTGAACTATCATGTCCCTCCCCCTGCAAAATGATGCTATAAAGATCTATGCAAGCATTACCCCTACTGTTAAAGTCAATTTTCCAGTAAAGACTTCTTCTTTTGGCTTTTCCCGGTTAGGGGTCGCCACAGCGGATCATCTGTCTGCTCATGATTGGCAGTGGAGTTTTACAGTGTCGAGTTGCCAGCCCAGCACCCAACCTTCCTCAGAAGGCACACACACATGCACACACTCACACCTAGGGCCAATTTAGAGTGTCCAATCCACCTACTGCATGTCTTTGGGATGTGGGAGGAAACCGGAGCACCCGGAGGAAACCCATGCGACCACAGGGAGGACATGCAGACTCCGCACAGAAGGCACCCCAGCCAAGAATTGAACTAGAGAACCTCTTGCTGTGAGGCAGCAACGCTAACCTCTGCACCACTGCAGCTCTGCATTCATAATCATCAATGTCTGTGACCAGAATTTTTGCCTTATACCTTACCTCCTTCACTGTTCACTGTACTTCTTCACTGTCACCCAGTTGGTTGATCAATATGCAAGAGATTGAAAGTGTTTAATTCTACATTGATGCATGCAGCAGACTGCCCATAAGATATTTGCTTTACTTTTGTCAGTGTAACTGAGCCTTTGTGTTTGATTCACTTACATGGTTACTGGTTTATAGTGTGGTACGCACAAAATGGGGTAATGGAGCCTATCCCCCCTCCCCTGCTGTTACATGATCTCAGAGTTGGTATATTTAAAGAAGGGGTTATCCCTTGAAAAAAAAGTATGTTTTCCAACCATTTTCAATGCGGACCATTTGTAGGGCAAGATTTAAATGCTTTTGCTATACTAAATAGTCAATCTAGTGCAAATCACTTATTCAGTATTAGACTCCCTTTTCTTTCTTCTCTGAGATATATATCTCAGGCTATAGATATACAGATACACACACACATTTTCTCATAACCATCACCCCCTATATAGATAGCTGTAAGATACAATCTACATTACACAGTACATTGCAAAAGGATATAGGTGGGAAATAAATGCCACTGAGAGGAATGTACAAAAACAGTGTGTTGTCTGCATCAGACATTGTACAAGGAAACTGTGGCTTGCCCTATATAGACTCCAGAAGAGAAGGAACGGTATGCTAAAAATACCAGAGGTAAGGCACATTAAGAATAGTTAAGTACCTCAGGGAAACTGATACAGTCCTGATAACTAAGAACAAGTGAATGCAATCTGGAAATGGATAACAAGCAGAGGTATTATTTCACATAAAGAGTGGTGGACGAGTGAACCAGGTTCTCTAAAAGAATTGTCAAATATTAAGCATGTCTTACAGAGGTCATGGGAAAAAAAGAAGCAGCAGCTGTAACTTACCCAGCTGATAGCAGAGTTAGCAGATAAGGTGAGGCAGTTAGTCCTTATATGTCACCAGCACATGTAATTCTGTGATTTCTTTTAATGGTCTACTTCTGGCATGTATAATTTCATTGACCTCCAGTCAATTTAAATTAAGATCTTTCCTGCTAAGGAACAGGCTGTCAAAATGTCATTTTAGGGCTTAACTGTGTAACATCTAATCATTTCCAATTTATGCTTCATATATGCCTTCTTCTAAAAGGTTGCACTAATTTACTGTAACAACCAAAGAGTCATAATTCATTATCGTAATGTCAGTCAGCAACTAAGCAAGAACCATTAGAGAGAATTTAAAAGTACAGTTTCTACTAAAAGTATCACTGGCATACCTCTCAACTGTACAGATTTTCACAGAATGTCCAGATTTTTGCTTCAAATTTTTGGTCTGTTTTACATACAATTGTGTTTTTCTGGCAAATTAGTGGCAAGTCATTAAAGACTAAACTTAGAAAATAATGATAGAAATTTGAGTTTTAACCTTCATATTCTCCAGAAAACCCATGCTAATGCAAAACCTGTTATTCTATCAACTTTCTAAGTTTGTGTGATGACTGTGCCCTGGCTCAGCAATCAAGGAGCCTCAATCTTCACCACTAACACCAGGGAGGTCGTCTCACAGAAGAGAGGAAAGGATAACTAATACACAAAGTAAAGTACAATTTCCCTTAAGTGCACACAGAGATCACAGTCAGTCTGGGGCTGGTTGCTCCTTTGCTCACCAGGTCCCCAATAAGACTCCTCACTGGCACAGATATTGGGTCCAGGTCTCAACCTAGCTGGGCAAGCTAAAACCTCCAGTACTCTCTCTGTCCAACGAGTGCTCCGTGTCCCTGCCAAGTAGCTGACACACCACACACACACTTTGAGATAAGTATTTATACAACTTCACAGACACTCCTGGGAAAGGCTGACACAGATTCTCCAGCTGTGCCCCTTTACCAAGAATATATGGTAGTAATTACTGCCAATACCCAACTAATATTATCAGCTACTAAAAGGCCCTTAAAAGAGTGTCCAATTATTACTGTGTAATACTATTATCCAATGGTAGTATGACTAACAGTCAAGGCTTACTTTAGAGTGGCCTATTACAATAACCTCTATAAATATACAATGTACTCTAGTGCTTATCTCTACACAAACCAGCCACAGGTAGAAGGTTTTAAAAATATTTAATAAAAAAAATTAAAACACAAGACAAAACTACTACATCACAGAGATATCTAAGAGTTCAGAGATTACACAGAAACTTGAAATAATACAGTAGAACAGGTCTGATTTCAAAGAAAAATACCTAATTAATCTTTACTAGCTTTAACTATTCCTACAAGAAATCACAGAGCTAAAACATACATGTGAGCACAAGGCAGAGTGCTGATAAGTTGGATATTAAGATCAAAATGCTCTCAGTTTCTTATGAGAAATAGTATTTAAACATTACTAACAAACATGTCTCTAAGGCCCTCCTAAATTACATCATTGTGACACTTAGGTTTTCCCAGTATTCATATTGCATCATCATAACACCTGGTCTGAGTTCGCAGGCCACAAACTGCATTATTTAGCAATCTAACACCTGCACAGAAACTTACAACAATAGAAGACATTTCACATGTATATTCTAACAGAAACTAGAGCAATAAAGCACATTCTACATCTAAATTCTGGTCATAAACTTTAGCCTTAAAACAATGGGCATGAAACCTTCAGCCAGCCGCACTGAAGCCGAATTCTAATATGAAAGGGTCACAACATGCTTCACTGGGCCAGTAGAGTGCAATGTTGTCACATATTTTGCAGTTCCACATTTCACAATATTCTTTTACACTCAAGAAAATATTCCTGTATTTTACATTTATTTACAAATGCCAGAATTGTATATCAAATTCTATTTGAATACGCTGGCAGCCTTCACCCATCTCTCCCCAATCGTCACATCTATTCCCCCCAGGGAACTCAAGCAAGTTTTTCAAGTGCCCCTTGAGAAACATTGCTTGAGAGTGCCAGGTCTATCTGGGTGTACCTCACCCCATTCCCTGTCTTGAGAGCCCATCTGCATTGGCATTGTTACTCCCAGTGCGGTGCTGCACTGACATATCATATGCTTGCAACCCCAGACTCCTTCTTAGCAACTTGGCATTTTGCTGACTGGCTCTGTTTAACCATGTTAGAGGGTTGTGATCTGTCATCACAGTGAATTTTCTTCCATACAGACAAGGCTGAAGTTTTTGTAGTGCCCACACTATGGCTAGACATTCCTTTTCAACTGCTGCATAGCATTCCTCCCTGGGTTGGAGCTTACAACTGAGATAAACCACTGGGTGCTCCTCTCCCTCTGAAGAAATCTGGCTAAGTACAGCCCCCACCCCATAGTTTGAAGCATCCGCCTGCACAACAAATTCTTTGCTATAGTCTGGACTGGCTAACACAGGGGGTCCTCCCAAAGCTTCTTTAAGCTTCTGAAATGCCTGCTCACATGCTGGGGACCACATTACCTTATCCGGCCTGTTCTTCCTTGTCAGGTCTGTGAGGGGAGCAGCTATGATACTATAATTGGGAACGGACTTTCTGTAGTACTCTGCTGTCCCCAAGAATGCCCTCACCTGCTTTTTGGTCACAACTGCAGGCCATGCCTGAATAGCTTCCACGTTGGCAGGTTCTGGCCTTATCTTACAACTCCCCACTCTATGTCCTAGGTAGGAGACCTCTGCTATACCCACCTGACATTTGCTCAGCTTAATGGTCAACCCTGCCCTCTTTAGTCTGTCCAGCACCTCCCTGACATGCTGAAGGTGCTCTTACCAGGAATGGCTGTAGATAGCAATATCATCCATGTAAGCAAGGGCAAACCCTCCTGCTACTGCTAAGATATGATCTACCAGCCTCTGGAAAGTTGCCGGGGCATTCTTCATCCCAAAGGGCATCTTTGTGAACTCATACAAACCAAAAGGAGTCACAAAGGCTGACCTCTCTAGCACTGGGATTCAAGGGCACCTGCCAGTAACCCTTGGCAAGATCAATGGTTGTAAGATACCTAGCCCCACTTAGCTGCTCTAGGGCCTCATCTGTCCTAGGTATGGGGTAAGCATCTGACTCTGTGTGACTGTTTAATTTCCTGTAATCCACACAGAACATGTTGCTGCCATCCTTCTTTGGCACCAACCCCACGGGTGAGGCCCAGGGACTGTTGGACTCTTGAATCACCCCTAGTTCCAACATCTCATGTACCTCCTCCTTCAGAGTCTGTTTGACTCTCTCAGGCACCCTATAAGGGGCCTGCCTGATAGGCCTTTGAGGTCTTGTATCCACCTGGTTCTGCACCAGGTGGGTGCTCCCTGGTTTCCTGGAGAACATGCCCCTAACCTCCTGCAACACTGTTCGGATTTCTCGAACCTGGGTGGAGATAGCTGCTGGGACATTGCTACTCCTTCCACCAAGATGTCAGCCCGAGCCTCAGTGAGGAGATCAGTAACAAGATCTCTCTCAGACTCCTCCTGCAATCCACTGCAAATGCTCAGCATAAAGGCCTCCCTATCATGGTAAGGTTTCATCATGTTAACATGGTACAATATGTGCCCCTGCCATCTGCCTAGCACTTCCCCATGAAGTTAACATCACTTATCTTTCTTACCACCTTGTAGGGTCCCTCCCAAGCTGCTTGCAACTTGTTGTGTCTGACAGGAATGAGAACCATCACCTGCTGCCCTACAGCATATTCCCTAGCCTGAGCATTCCTGTTATACCACACCTTTTTCTATTGTTGGGCTACTGCGATGTTCTCCTGGGCCAGGCCCATGAGTTCCCTGAGCCTTGTCCTGAGGTTCAGGACATATGCCACAACAGACTCCTTGTGAGACTCACACTCACGTTCCCACTCATCTCGAATTAAATCTAGAGGTCCCCTCACCCTATGCCCATACAGCAACTCAAAGGGTGAAAAACCTGTGGATTCCTGGGGAACCTCTCTGTAAGCAAACAACAGATGGGGCAAATATTTGTCCCACTCCCTCTTAAACTGATCTGCAAATGCCCGTAGCATGGACTTAATTGTAGAGTTTAACCTCTCAACAAGACCATGAGTCTGGGGATGGTAGGGGTGGTCTTCAATGTGCTTCACCCCACAGGACTTCCACAGACAAGCCAGTAGGTCTGCATAAAGGGTGAAAAACCTGTAGATTCATGGGAACCTCTCTGTAAGCAAACAGATGGGGCAAACATTTGTCCCACACCCTCTTAAATGCCTATAGCATGGACTTGATTGTAGAGTTTAACCTCTCAACAAGACCATTAGTCTGGGGATGGTAGGGGGTGGTCTTTAGGCGCTTCACTCCACAGTACTTCCACAGACAAGCCAGCTGGTCTGACATGAAATTAGCACCTCTGTCAGACAGTATTTCCTTTGGGAAGCCTACCCTGCTGAAAATCTCTAGCAAAGCATTTGCCACCTTCTCTGCCTCAATGGAAGACAAAGCCACTGCCTCAGGGTATTATGTAGCATAATCTACAACCACTAGGATATACTTTTTCCCTGTGGAACTTGGGGTACTCAGAGGACCCACAATATCCATAGCTACCCTCTGAAATGGCTCATCAATCACAGGCAAAGGCATCAAAGGGGCTCCCACCTTGTCGCCTGCCTTGCCTACCCTTTGGCACTGCTCACAGCTCCTGCAGTACCCTGTTACATCTCTGGAAATTCCAAGTCAATAGAAGTTTTGCATAATATGCCTCTTTGTACGTTTTATGCCCATATGACCTGCAAAGGGAATATCATGGGCTATGGCTAGAAGAACCAGATAGTAAGCTCTAGGCACTACCAACTGCTGTACTCTCTAACCTTCTAGCCCTCCCTCAGGGGTCCACTCTCTGTACAGTAACCCTTGGTGCCAGTATACAGATCCCCCCCTTCCCTTGAGAATCAGGTGCCTCCCTAGCTACCTGCCTCAGGCCTTGCAATGTAGGGTCTGAGAGCTGAATCTGTCTCAAGTCTCATCTTGTAACCCTTCCCAGCTCCCCATCCACATGACGTCTGGCATCCTCTGACAGCGGTGCCTCACTGTCAGCCTGGGTACTACTACTCACCTCTACCTTTGCAGTTACCATGTCCAAGGGAACATCAGTACCCACAAGCAGCTGTGGCTCACATTCAGTCTCACTGCTACAGCATAGCTCACTCCCTGAAGTAACCACCTGAGCAGTCCTGGCTGCAAGTGTGCAGTCTGTCTGGGTCTCCCCCAGGCTACCAGACTCACATGCTTGTCTCCTAGCCTCACTGCATGTAACTGCATAAATACATAATACTGCCTCATCCAAATCCTTCCCTCTCAGGACATCTGCAGGATGGTAGTTCCATACTCCTGTTTTCTCAATACAACCCACTGTTGGCATTTTGTCTTTCCCACTTACTCCTGGCTCCCTCATCTTTGGTTCCCCACATTGCCTCCTTGGACACCTGTGTGCCACATGGCCCCACTGGTTGCATTCAAAACATTTAACCCTAGCTCCTGGATGTGTACCTAGACTAGTGGCTTCCCCTGCTACTGGCGGATTCTGTTGGGTTGGTCTGTGCTATCCACCATGGGTTCCTTTAGTCCCATGAGCAGTACTGGGGGTCAGTTTCCTGTACAGTGCTGCCCTGCTGGCCAGGTATAGGTCTCCCTCCTTCCCCAACTCATCTGAAGTAGCACACTGTCTATCAGCTAACCAGATCATCATGTCCTCAGGCAAAGTGCTATGGGCTTGTTCTCTTACCAAAAGGTCTGCCAGCCCTTCAAAAGTGGGGACCTGACATCCACTCACTCAGCTATGAAAATAAGTGCTCAGTTCAACAACATATTCACATACATTTTCATCTGCCTTGCGTCTATGCTCACAAAATATTTTCCTATACATTTCAGGTGCTAGATTAAAACATTCCAACAAGTGTATTTTTACAGCAGTATAATCAAAACAAGTCAGTGTCATGCATTTTTGCTAAAGAAGTTACAGCTTTACCATGGAGTAAGGGGGTCAGGAACTGTACCCAGAGCCCTTGGTCAACTTCATACTGTTTACATACCAGCTCAAACATATTCTTTTACACTCAAGAAAATATGCCTGTATTTTACATTTATTTACAAGTGCCAGAATTATATATCAAATTCTATTTGACTTGGCTGGCAGCCTTCGCCCATCTCTCCCCAATCGTCACAGTTTGTAAGACCAATATTTAAAAATTGTCCCTATTTTTGGGCCTTTGTCCAACTTTAATTTTGGCTTTATCCAGATTTCTTGCTCTAAGAGGTTGAGAGGTATGATCACTGGTAGTCAAATAACTATTTTAAACATGTCAGTCACTGTATATAATGTAGATAGCAGAGAAAATATAGAGCCAAGACAAATATAAAAAAAAATGAGTACTTCTTTACAGGTCCACCATGTAGTTTTATCTTTTCTTTTTAAATTTTATTTATGGAATTATTTATTGTTGCTTATTCAGGGTTGCTATTCTTCATTGATTTTTTTTTTTACATTTGTGTCTTCTCATTATACAATAGCTTCACGGTCTGAATTACAAAAATGATCTTGCAGACTGCCATTTCAAATCTTATAGAAGATTTCAGTAGCCATAACAAAGTAGCAGCTGCTAAAGACTACAGAGCTCAAATGTTATTTGTGTTTTGTTGACTGGTTACTCAAATTATGCCTATGGCCTACATTTAAGGGAGACAAGGAGTACTTTCCATTCAGACTTGAGTTAAGGTTATGGCACTGGCGAGATTCTCTTACCCTTTTTTCTGCTACATGTTTTTCCCTTATGTTTTCAGACCACCAATACCCCCACTATCACACTCAAGCCCATTAATTCCCTCATGGTTGGGAATCCACAGATCTGCTAGGGTGAATATCATCTAGAGGTGTTGTCATTCAGTCAGACGTCAATACGTTTGTGTCTTTCCCAGCATCCCAGCAACTGCATCAGTTTTCTTCAAGTCCCTAAACCTGCTCCTGCATAGTGGAAAGTGCTGCCCACATCAATGCAAGACTCACAATGCCCTCCACCAGTTTTCAGTTCCCTAAACCTGCTCCTGCATAGAGGAAAGTGCTGACCACATCACTGCAAGACTCACAATGCCCTCCTCCAGTTTTCAATTCCCTAAACCTGCTCCTTCATAGAGGAAAGTGCTGCCCACATTACTGCAAGACTCACAATGCCCTCCTCCTTGAGAGCACATGCTCCTGTGTGCTTTTTAATGCTAGTGGGTGGTGACTTGGTGAGCTATAAACTTACCCTCAGGATGCCCAATGTAACATCTCTCCTCTGCCAAGGGACAGTGGCTATGCTTGCTCTGCTACTTCCCCCACCCCTCCAGGATTGGTACGTCCACCATCCCTGCTCAACACCATCAACTATTTGAATCATTAGTTGAACTTAGACTTTATCTTTCTATTCCAAGACAACGGCTGTGAAATTCCCTAACTCTTTTTGATAAAGGCCATCTGAGCTACCACCAACTCAGGCAGATGAGACCCCAGTTTTACATCTCAACAGGAAAAAAAAACAGCACACACTCAAGGTGTGCATCCCGTCCCTTATACTGTGCTGGAAAAATGAATTCAAGTACCTAGAATCCACAGTCTTCTGATCTTTCAGCATCAAAGGGCAAGTGTTCTATTTGCTGATCCACTTACACTGACAATATGGTTCCAGAATTGTTCCACAGTTGACACACACAACCACAAAGATCAGCTCACAACTAGCTGGAAGTGATAAAGAACCAGATGAATTTACTGCATACAGTTAATTTATCCTCTGCAATGTAAAACATTACATACCATTTGTTAGGTGTAAATCTGTTTTTAAATGTATATGAAAGGTTTAAAAGAACATTCAATCAAATGGTGTTTACTAATAGAGACACTTCCTCTGAGCATAGAGCTACAACTGTAACAAACATGGGTAAACCACTCATAAAAGACTATGAAAAATATTATTAATACATTAATAAATTAATGCGCAGATTCATTTATTTTTTGCATATTCCAATACAAAACAAGCAGAATTCTTCAAACTCACAAATAATACCGAATTATAACTTAACTGTAACACATTCAGTGGAATAAAAGAACTTTACTATCCACCACAGACAGTAAGCCTAATGTATCCCTTTCTTCATTCTTTATATGGAAGATTTTCAAACACTAGTTTATCAGACTACTACATCCAGAGACATATATCTGAGGTAATCTGGCTACTTGTAACAGAACAAATAAACTGTCACTGCAGTTTTGCTAAATGCTTGACTAGACGAGGCTCAAAAAACTTCATACAGTCTGACACTGTTTACTGACTGCAGAATTTGTCTAAGGGTCATTCAGCTGTTTGCAGTACAGTCAGATTTGCTGTGACAAACTAAACACTTATGGATTTATGCAAGCTGTCTGTATGTTTTTTTATCTGGCATGCACAGTTGGCAAAGAAAAGCAAAACAATTCTTGTTAAAAAATTATTCTATGTATACTAAACAGAATAACAAGCCAGCCATAATGGTTTGTCATACCAGAAAGAGATTATATCTCAGCAAAATAACTGACCTGTTTATGCAAACCAATAATGTGTTATTTAGAAAAAAAAATATTGAGTTTAAGCTTCAGCAAAATGACTGTAAATAATGACTAAGCTTTCCTTGCTCTGTCATATATACAGAGATTATCCAGATGAGCCCTTTCAGCACATTACAATATTACCCATATGCACAGCTAATCCAATTAGATATATTCTGCAACAGTTTGCTCAGGCGTAAAAGACATACAACACTTTGACCACAGGGGCACCTCAAAGACTATGGAATGTGATTAAATACAAATCTCCTCTGCTTTCTTTCTCCAGCCAGATGAAACAGCATGCTTCGCTCTGGATTTATATCCAGCCTACAAGTAATGCTATAATCTTGATTCTGAACACACACACACACACACACACACACACACACACGCAGGACATGGTTCAGGTCTCCTTCTGTCCCAGACATGTCTCCAACATACCTTTCAACTTCTGCGCATTAAAAACCACAATCATACTAGGCGGTCAAAAAGAAGAGCATTTTCCCAGTATTCAGAATAGGCCTTCAGATACTAAGCTCACTTATTGTTAGTGGGAGGGAGACTTGGTATGCCCTTGGTTCATTTGTTTCATAAGCCTACCCCGATGCAAGTATAACTTTATAATGATCAATAAATCTAGGAGAAAGGAGAGTACATCTAATGGCAAGTGTCATTGCACTATGCCTAATAAATAGTTAATGACAGGTATGCTCCCTTCCGTGACACTTTCTAGTTTAAACTTTGAAGTCTGCCTAAAATAGTAATAAAGTGTTGAAGGTGTGCAGTATAGCAGCTGAGATATAAAACTCACCACATTTTGCAAAAAAAACCCCAAAAGTAGTAATATTGTTTTTAAATACTTGTTATTCGTCACTGAACTGTTAAGAGTAATGCAGGAAGGCTTCAGTTATTTAACACATATTTTCATATGAACTTGTCTTCTCTTTTTTTAAAGAACTATTGCATGTGATATGAGGTTATGCAGTCACTGGAAACATGGTGACGTCCTAAGGTCACCCAGGCCAGGGTGATGGATGAAAATCATATTTCTCTAACAAGCATATAAACTTTGTGACTGGACTATCCCATATATGTGGTAAACCTGAGAAGTATGTTATTTAATAAGCTGAAGTGAGTAATATTACTTATTTATAATAATAAATAGGGCGCAGATTATTTTTTTTATTTAGCTTTCTAACATAGAACATATAGGAATGGATAGCTTCAGTTACATCTAAGCACTCTATAAAAATAAAACCGAGTTGTGTGAGTTGTGCATATAACAAGATTCAGCTCCATTTTTTCAGACAAACTATTATTACTAACATTAGCTTTAAAGGTGTATTCTTGTCAGAGTGAAAAAATATATTTACAACAATTAGGGTGGGTGATAGGATATTTTTTCGGTCGGACGGATGAAGTTCACCTACCATCCTCCTTTTCATCGAAGACTGGCCTCTTTGAAGAACTGTTTGCTCCCATCCTCTTCCGCCACTTATTCCAGTGAAACATTGAAGCAGCAATCCAGTCAGCATCCCCCTCTACTCCAGAAAAATAATAAAGGCTCGACGGTGGGTCGTGCACCGTCCACCTGGACACTTCCCAGTCCACTTACACGCTCCGCAGGAGTAGTAGATTGCATCCCTCCATGGCACGCAGACCAGACGTAGTTCCCTGATGTCTAAACTCCCAAATGCCCCCTTGGACCACTCACTAAGAGGAGCTCCGATGCTACCCAATGTCAGTAACGATGCTTTTCTTCCAGGAAGGTTCTTCGAGCTGGTTTACAGTTGCAGAGCAAAGACAGATCCACAGCAATGCTTATATATCAGGAGCCAATGAAAGACATCTAAGAGCAAAAATAAAATGCAATACTATTGTAGAGATGCTCTCCCCTCAGCCGGACAGCTTCATAGGCAATGGGAATAAAGTGTCGCTGTGCATTACGGAAATGTATTTACGGCAACTACTTGCATGGCCGGTAGGGGGCGCAGAGACAGTGGAAGCCTCTGACATCCCTCTGTAAAAATTAAGCCCTGCTTATTAGATAAGGGGACTGTATATCTGGGTATCCACACCCTTGAAATCTCCACAGATGTTTTCTGTCCCTTTAATATGTACGGAACCTTTTTTAAAAAGTCTTTGGCGGTCTTCAATTTCCCCCTTTTTGTTTAAAGCGCAAAGTGCAGTATTTTGTGTATAACTCTCATGTAATTTTTGTGTGAAGTATTTTATACATGACAAATACTAGCGTCTGAGAAGTTGTATCAAACTCGATTTTTTTATATTTTTTTCTCCTTTAGAAGTATCAGACTGCCATAAGTGGATATAGAGATATATTTCATTTTGTAGATGATAGATTACCTGTGTGTGTGTGTGTGTGTGTGTGTGTGTGTGTGTGTGTGTGGTTAAGAGTGCATCAGCCGTTTTGTGTCATGGTGTTAATGAGCAAACAGTATTTTATTTTGATAAGCAGTATTTATGGCCTTTTATTTTTTTATTATTTTTACTTATTTTAATTTATTTTATTTTATAATTTTTGTGGCAGAAGCCAGGCCGTTTGTTACACGTACCCAGCTCAGGTGCCTCACAATTACAAGAGGAAAATTAACTCCCGAAGGAGGGCAGTAGTTTTAGGAGAATGGCTTCACTTTAATATCTAGACACAGTTTTGCAGATAGCCTGTTACGACATTTCGTACAACCTGGAAACTGTTAATCAACAACATCTGTGGTTAGAATTATATCATTTGTACTTAGTCCACAAAAGTGTTCACAAATCACAATTTAATCAGTTTGCTAGCACCAGTCACAGCGTATAAACACTCATTAGCTAAAAGCAGATACGCAATCAGATGTAGTTTCTCAGATGCTTTATTGTAACACTGTAAACACTGAAATCTGAAAATAACCTGATACAACCTTCACAGCTTCTATAAATGATTGTGTAAACATTTTTGCAAATTCTTTACCAACAGTCTTTTTTTTTTTTCCTTTTTTTTTTTCGGGGGGGGGGGGGTCCCTGTTGCTGACATTGCGCAAGCCCACAGTCCCCCATAAACCCATTTGATCCTTATTAATGTACCAGTAAAATCATGCTATATCCATGACAAAAAGTGGTCCCCTCTCACTTCAGACAGCATGTTCCTTGTGGCATCTTCCTTGGTGAGAGTCCAGAGGTAGGCCTCATATATGCAAGAGAGGCCTGGACCAGTGGGATAAAGCCCTGACTGTGGCAAAGACAAACCAGATTCAGTTTTCAGCTTTGGTGCTTGATAGCACAGGCAAAGGATGGGCATGCCAATCCTTTGGGAGGTTGGTGGCCCGCTGCCAGTTCCTCCCAATGTTCTGTATGACTCAGCTCCTGTCAGTGTGTGGAAGCAGCTCATGAGTTGGGGGCAAGAAGAAGGGGGATATGAGCACGGCTATCAAAACAAGTGAAGTTAACCCTTGCCTGTTTATGTTGAGGAGAATGAATGCACTTGACATACGGACATAGGTGACTCATACAAAGATGTGCATGCCTATATCACAATAAGCAGATGAGGGATAGATATGTAAATATACATGCTCTCATTGCCAGTGAGAGCTGAATGTACCCCTCCCTGCTGCCTGTGACAGACTCTTACCGCCGTGCTGTTGCTTTGCACATGGAATTAAATGGGATCATGTACTATGGGAGGAAATGTTTAATGTTTGGCAGACAAGTATATAGTGTGTGCCTGTGTATGTATGTGCATGTGCAATTGTGCAACTGAGGACAAGGATTTTATTGGATTAGGGTTTGGTGAAGCCCTAACTAAAATGGAGTATATACTGGTAGCCTTCTGATTTCATTCATTCTGCTGATGTTCTCCTCTTACTCCTTGTTCAAGGGCCAGGATACACATAATTAGTGCATTTATTGATTTTTAACATCTCCCATTGTGTATCTGCCATCATTTCTTTAGTTCCGCTATAGGCAGCAAAGATGGGGTCTCCACGCCAGTGTTCAATGCTAATTATGTTACTTGACAAGTTATTTTTGTATCATCCTAGTAATGTCTGTCTCTTTTCATTGCAACAGTTTGGTGAGGCTCGAACCGTGAATGACTACATGCAAGGCGTATGTCCTAACTGCTACACTATTGCACTTATCCTAAACCTTGCCCTGCTGCCTTTTGTCACTGATAATTATCATTTAGATATTTTTTTAAGCTAGATTCCTTCTAATATCACTCTCTCCCTTGCCATTTCAAACATACCAAATGTCGAGCTTTCCCAGATATGCTGTATTGCATTTAATCCATCTCTGTCGTACATTTCATATATATAATTCATTATTATCAAGTCCCTCATCTTACAGTAGATTTGGGTGTGATTTCAGCCATATAATTGTAACCTCTAACCATTTCAAATATGCAACTCTCACAATTATAATGGTCATTCAAAATCGATATGTAATGCTTTCTGAATCCACCAGATAATACCAATGGGTGAAATGATGTTTATCTAGCATTTTATGTTCCATCTAGATATGGCACTCACAAATTTATCACCAGACATTTTTCTCAAGTTATCACTGTCATTATAACAGTGTCAAGGTAACCTATATAAAGTTCCTCCAACATAGCTTTTCTCAATTTCCAGTCATTGATTTTTCAAGTCCTCTGTAGTTGCAAACATTTTCCTATGAGCGTTTTCCCTTAACTGGGTATTTTTCAAAAAATTTCTTATGAGCATTTTCCCATAACTTAGTATTTTTCAGACTCTCTTGCTCACACCACCCAGCCTTCCAATTCAAAGTTCAGTACCCATTACAGTCATTGGTTTGCTCTAGTTACCCATGCTATTAATTCAGATATATTAGGAAATGTCATAGAAATGTTTCTCAAAGCATTCACATACTCTGTAATTTATTTTATAGTTTTATCTGGTAATTCAGGTAAAAGTTTTCTGGAAAGTCTATCAGTATTACCACAATTCTTGGAAACTTCTTACCCTCTTGAATAGCTGTAAATGAGTAATCTTTTATCCCATCTCTGCATGTTTGATACTGTAATTGCATGCAGACTCATACATACCAGACAATTGTATTAAAGGTCTGAGGTCAGTAACCAGCTAGAAATTCTTACACTACCAGTGCTTATGAAATTTATTTATTCCAGAAATCAAAGTGCTTCTCTTTAATTTTAAATAGTTTAATTCAGCATAACAAATGGCTGTGGATTTGTATAAAAGTGGTCTTTAATACTGTGAAGGTATTGTATCATTGAACTTATGCCATAGACAGAGGAACCAGAAATATAGTACTGGTAACACTTGATTATAATATGAGATCACCTTATCACACATCAGCATTTCCCTATATTTTTATAAAATACTTTCATTAACTCTTTTGCACTGTCAAGACACATTTTCTTCTAGCAGTCTATATAATTTATATAAAACCGTAATTTGTTTAGAAATTAACTACTCATAATAAATAAGCAACAAAGAAATGTTTGCAACTCCAACACACATCTTATCAACAACTTAGATTTATTATTATAGATAGGTAGATAGATACAGATGTAGGTCACAATTTAAATCTTTAGATGGGAAACAGAAAATGTACCCCAGGACTACCCCCTGTACTACTAATGGACAGAGATAGCTCTTAAATGCTTTATCCCATGCATGGGTCCCCTCAAATTATCTATGATATGATCCCAGTTATTCTGATTAGAGGTAATATATAATTATTGAACATGCTAGGTGTAAAATGACCCAAAAGGGCAGCTAGCATAGTCCTTACCTACCGACCTATGAACACATGATGGAGACCATGACTCATGAAAGACCTTGGCTTTCTTTGCCGAAGGATATATTTCTTTCCCGTACAGTGTATGCTCTGGATGCTGTATCTGTAATTTACCAAATATGCATATTGATTTTATTTTTGACTCTCAGTTCATAGTTTTGCAATCTGTGCACTATTTTATATACATCACTGAGGTGTTCATTTTCATTCTTCTGAGTAAATCATCCAAATCTAAAACTACATTCACATTCATAAATATGTTTTCTATTATTGTTTGAAAAACTCATGATGCTGAACTCATATTGAAAGGCCATTTGTTATACTTAAATAGGCCTATATGTTTTTTTTTTTCGTGGGCACACCCATTTTGGAATCATCATTAAGTACTTGTTGGTAAGCAGTGGGCACTCTTATATTAGCAAACACCCGTTCCATCACTAAACATAGTCACAACTCTCCCACTATAGGCAAAAATTATATCTCAAGCTTAATTTATGATCAGTTCATAATCACTATACACAAATGCAGCATTACTCCTTTTTATAATAGGAACAACTGGATCTGCCCTTTTGAAAAGTTTCAAGTTCTCCATTCTCTCTTTCTCTCATTGTACATGCTAATGGTCTACTTTTAAAATGTAGATACCAAAGCTTGAGTAAGAAAATGGAGGCTTTAGTGCCACATATTGTCCCATTTCCCCAGAAAAAAAATCCTTATGCAATTTAAGCACTGCTTGCAGTGAATTAAATGGATTTGACAGATTTCTGCATCTAATTACTCTTGTTACATAGCTGATCATTCACTGTTTATCATAACTAAAAGTGAAAACATTATATCTACTTTTTGTAGTATATAGTAGCCATAGACTTTCACTTGTTTACATTTTAAGCTCTACTATACCATTCTGTAAGCATTTCTAATAATGCAAAGCATGACACTTTTTTCAGTCAAATTTGTGTCAGGATACCAAAAAGGCTTTAAAGACTTTAAAATTAAATCTGTATGGTCATGTTCTGATGGATGCAAATAATTTTCATTGATGTTTGAGGCTGCACCTTTCTCCACTGACCTGGGAATTAGAATATATAACCTGAGAGAGGGTGCAGGAGGGCTTGTTCCCCTGTAAAAAAAAAAAAAAAAAAAGATTTCTTTGTGATCACTAAAACTGTTTTTGAGCAATTTTGTTTTTTTACTAAATGGCTTTTGAAATAAAGAGAGTTAATGGCTTGACATGAAGCAAGCCTTTTAGTCAAACCAGATATTGCTGTAGTTGTATCAATCTCCATGTCCAATACTTTTTCATGGGTTCTGGTGTTTAGATCGCAACACATTTCCCTGCGAGCTACAATGCTAAAACCTGAAGGCTGCAGCACAGTTTCATTCTAGAGCAGTATGGATGAAAAGCACAGTCATAGGTTCATAGGTTCATAGGTTCATAGGTTCATAGGTGTGTACTAGGCTAATAGCCCTGGAGCCTTTACAAGACTAGCCCATAGAAGTGCCCTAGCATCATGCCGCCCAATGTTAGTTCCCAGTGCATCTATCAAGTAGACCCACTGCAGTGATCCCCGGGGTGAACTTTCTATTTCCCATCCACTCATCAAGATTTCTCTAGAAGAGGGCCAGTGAGGTGCTTTGCTTGACATGTATGGGAAGTCTATTCCAGAGCATGGGAAGTCTCTGGGTTATGAACCTGTCCCTCCAGCATGCTCTGTTAATTGTGGTAATGAGATTGAGGTCTCTGGAGCATGTGGTGCGGAGGGATCTGGATCTCTTTAGATGTAGCATTCTAACAGAGCTGGGTCAGACATGGCTTTGTAAGTCAAGCAGAGATTGCCTCTTAGTAGACAATATGAGACAGAGAATAACTGTAGTTTTTTGAGTCTGTCCATGTAGGACATGTGTTTAAGGCCTAGGATCCTCTTCATGAGGTACTTTTGTGGCCTTTCCAGCTGTTGCATGTGTCTAGTGAGGTACATGCCAGATGGGACATTATACTCGATGATTGGCCTAATGAGGGAAGAGTAGAGAGAGATGATGACCGCTTTCTTCCTGGATGCAAAACCCTTGGTAATGAGATGTGCCACATAAAAGGACTTTCTGACCACAGTGGCAATATGGTGATCGAAGGAGAGGTTGCTGTAAACCTGTGTCCCCAGATCTCGTATAATGCCTTCAGTGTTCAGTGGGCTCCCATCGATGTGGTAATTAGTGGAAACTGAGTTTTTCCCAAAGGGGACGACAATGCATTTTTTGGCATTAAGGTTAAGGCCATGGTTTTGACACCAGCCATTGGTCTCAGTGAGGCTTTTCTGTAGGATGTTACATCACTTGGGGAGTTAATAATGGCTCCGAGCTTGCAGTCGTCTGTGAACATGGTCAGCCAGAGCCCCTCCGCGTTGGCCTGGACTTCTGAGAAGTAAATGCCAAACAGGAGAGGACCCAGGGCCGATCCCTGTGGGACTCCACTCATGACTGGTCGCCAGTCTGACTTGGAGTTCACTGCTTTCACACTGTGGATTCTATCTGTGAGCCAATTTGCAACCCACCTAGTGATATGGGGGTTGATGCCTAGTTTGGTGAGTTTATCAATAACTTTTGAGTGGGGAATGGTATCAAAGGCCTTGGCCAGATCGAGATAGGCAGTATAAACTGCCTTGCCCTCATCCACAGCACTGGTGACTGACTCAAAGAAGTCAGCCAGGTTGAGTAGGCATGATCTACCTTTCACAAAACCAAATTGTGTCGGAGATTTCCTATATCTTTGTTAATTAGGTCCATGATGATGCGCTCCATAGCCTTACGGAGAGGGAAGACTGTAGCAGTGCACCATTCTGTTGAGACAAAGCCTGAGGTGAGGCTGTGATTGAACAGGGCACACAGATGTAGTGCCAGTTCACTTTGTAGTTCATGTAGAACACATCCAGGGATATTGTCTGGTCCCATGGAAGCTGTATTCCTGGCCTTGGACAATGCAGCTTTAGCCTGTGCTGCAGTGATGCTGGGTGCCTGCCTGACATTCCTCTGGTATTGTGATTGGTCCTTTAGGGGGGATAGAAGGCCTTTGATACCATTCCCCACTCAGGAGTTATTGATCACATGTGTTAAATGCTGATAAGAAATCTGTCATATAGTGATGATCCCTAAAGAAAGTTAACTGAATGTATTTTAATAGCAGAGACAGCTAAGGTAGAAGAATTATCATTGTGATGTAAACAAGCCTGGCACTATAAAGGTTATAGGAAAAAATACAAAAGCAATACCTCACTGCATACCTCCTAACCTCTTAGCACAAGAAAACTGGACAAAGCTTAAAATAATAATAAGAAGCCCAAAAGAGGTACAAATTTAAATATTGCTGCTATAAACTTAGACAGTAGCTAGATTATCAGGATTTGTGTTGGCTTACATTTTCAGCAGGTTATATAAACTGAGAAACTCAAATGTATATTATTTTTTTCATGACTTCAGTCCAATGTGACTTGCCAGAAAACCATAAATGTTATGAGGAAAAGATGTAGTCTTTGAAGCAAAAATCTGAACATTATGCAAGAATCTTGACAGTTGAGATGTATGCCTCACTCCCAGTACAAATGCATATTAGTCCAGCCTTACCCAATACACAGTCAATTAATTCCATCCCACCATTATGTCAGTAACTCTAAAGTCAGTCCAGAGGGATGGGTGTTCATAGGTTCATAGGCTCATAGTAGCTTACTAGGCTAGTGGGCCCAGAGCCTTTACAAGCCTAGCCATGTTAATCCCAAGTATCCCCATTTGTTCTTTTTGGGTAGTTCGCAAAACAAATGTATGAAGAGAGTAGATCAGTGATCAACACTGGCTACCCTTATCCATTAGGGACATGGGTGCCACCCCAGGGTCAAATTTGCAGTCTCCTATCCAATGACCTAGGTTGCATTTGAGTACAGTCAGTGAGGAGTTCTGTTTTAGATGGATAGGAAGTCTATTCCAGAGAAGTGTCAGTCTCTGGGAGACATATCTGTCTCTCCAGCATGTTCTGTTAATGTCACAGGCTAGGTTGAGATCCCTACAACAAGTGACTCTTGTGGCATTTGACTTGCAGATGTGCAGCATTTCCGGTAGGGCAGGGTCAGAGATTGCCCTGTAGGCCAGGCACAAGTCGCCTCTCAGCAGCCTATAAGATAAAGGCTAAAGTGATAGGGCTTTCAACCTGATCATGTAGGTCATGGTTTGGAGTCCCTGTACTTTCTTAGTGAGAAACCTCTGATGTCTCTCCAGCTGCTGCAGATGTCTGGTGAGGTACATGCACAAGGGTGCATTATACTCTATTAGTGGTCTGATGAGGGTTGAGTACAGTGGAGTTATAACATCCCTTGACCTAAATGCTATGACATTGCTTATGAAGTGCGCTATGTAGAAGGCTTTCCTTAACACTGTAGAAACTTGGTAGTTGAAGTTCAGATTGCTATCAACCTGTGTTTCCCAAGTCTAACACCACTGGGTTAGAACTTGGGAGGGGGGCTACTGTCACTATTGTAATTTTCTAGGGAATATATTTTGCCAAAGGGAATAATTATTTTATTTTATTTTTTTGCATTTAGTTTTATACTATGGCTTTGGCTCCAATCATTCATTTGTGTTAGCCCTTCTTGTAATATGTTGACATCATTGGGGGACTCAGCGATTGCTCCCAATTTGCAATCATCAGCAAACATGGTGAACCAGAGGCCTTCTACTTTGGCCTGCACTTCTGAGAAATAGATGTCAGATGCCAGAAATAGATGCCAGTAAGGGGCCCAGCACAGACTCCTATGATACTCTACTTGTGATGGGTCTACTGGTGGAGGTACAGTGACCAGTTTTGACAGACTGCGTTCTGTCGGTGAGCCAATTGGCTACCCATCTAGTAAGTTATCCCCAGCTGGGAGAGTTTTTCAATGATGCCAGAGTGGGGGATTGTTTCAGAAACCTTAGCAAGTCCGAGATAGGCTGTGTGCACTGTCTTAACTTTGCCCATGGCTTTGGTGACAATCTCAAAGAAGTCTACCAGATTTAATAAGCATGATCTACCCTTAACAAAGCCAAACTGGGTTGGGTCCAATGTTTGGAGTTTGCCTATGTCCTTGTTGATAAGGTCCATGAGAATTCTTTTTATGACCTTGCAGATGAGGCTGGTTAGACTTATGAGTCTGCAGTTCCCAGGGTCAGTTTATGCCTCCCTGTTTGTGCAGGGGGGAGTTACAGTTGCTGCTCTCCATTCTGCAGGAACATAGGCAGTTCTCAACCTATGATTAAAGAGAACACCAAGTGGGTCCACTAGGTCTTGTTTTAGATTGTCTAGTAAACAACCTGGAATATTATCTTTTCCCACTGAGGCCATGTTTTGGCCTTGGCGAGGGCAGAGATGACCTGTCTTCTAGAGATACTATGCAGAGGGCTGGTGTCAGTTATGCTCTGGGATAAGACAGGTTGGAATGGGGGGTGAAGTTTGCACTGAATCTACCTACACTATATAAAACTTGACTTCAGCCATATTATATTCACACAAATAAGTATTCACTCACATTTGCAGTCACTCTTTTTTACACTCACACAAACTTTACTACTAAATTATTATTCTACTTTTTTGATTACAACTGTGTGTGTGTTTCTGTACCTATTTTTTATATATATATATATATATATATATATATATATATATATATATACATACACATGGATCAATGTCAGATTACAGAAGTTCCGAAACTTCAAAATTCATATGACCGAGACCATATGATCGAAGTTTCGGAACATCGAACATTAAAAATAAAAAGGGTAAATTTCCTGTTCTGTGCTGTACCGCGATCTCCATTCAAAACATCTGGAGTTTTAAAACTTCAATCATATGGTCCCGACCATATGACTTTCAGAGTTTTGAAACTTCAATAATCTGATAGGGAACCATCTCTCTCTCTAGATATATATATATATATTTATATATATATATATATATATATATATATATATATATATATATAGATATATAGATATATATATAGATATATACATATATATATATACACACACACATACAAACACACTCACATATATATATAGATATTTATACACAAATGCATAATATATATGACTGTGTGTGTTAAACATGATATTGCTTTGAAGGTGCCAGTTAGTAATCAGGTTCAAGGCAAGCCAACCCTCATACCTTCTCTAAACATGAGCATGCTATAGTTGTGGCATGCCTCGGAAATAAATATTAAAAAAATAAGATCCTCACTGAGTCATACAAAGCACTAAGATGCTTGCTACTGATTTTTCAGTTCTTTATAACACTAAAGGCCAGGGCTCTACCCTCATTAACATTTCATAAATCGACAGAAATGAGACACATATTTCACAAAATGTTGCTGTTAGCAATTAGCTGATTTACTACCTGCTGGTGTAATTTCTGATTCAATAATGTTGATCACTTTTACTAGGTTTATTCGCTTGTAACCATATACAGGTTCATGCAATAAATGAGATAATATGCACAGGCACTTTAGCAATCAGCAGTCCCTTGAGGCATCAAGTTGCATTTTATATCCCAAAAGTAGTAACATGCAGAACGCTGTGAACAGGAAATCAGAAGGGGCAGAATAATGCCGTTGGCAACTACTCTTCCACAGATAGTACTGGCTAGCTCCTTGCTTTTATGATTTTTTTTCAGCTTTTTTAAAAAAAGAAAATGTTAGTTTCTAGCAGCTGGCAAACTGACTGTTTTCCCAGCATGCAATTACTGTCAGGAAGTCCGTCTTTTTGAAAATGCCCTTTTACAGAATGCTCTAAAACAGAGTTTGTTGGCAGAATGACTCTTTCTGCAAGTACATATCATCAGAAAGTCAATGGCTAAACAATGTCAGCTATAGGGAGAAGGAAACCAGTGCTCTTTCTGTTACTCATATATAAATAGTAATGGCGTTATAGCTGAAGGCATTCATCCCTGAATATGTCTGATACATGTAAAGCAAAGGGTACTATCAAACCAATAAAGTACAATATCTTCTGAACTGATCAGAGACAGGATGTTCAGACTGGGCTCATGTCTCTTTCTTAAACCCTTACAACTCCAGTAGGGTCTTAGAATTTCTTCTACTGCTATAAGGACAAGAACAGGTAAAATGTTTACTTGGACAGTGGTTACAGACATGTTTTTACTATCCACTGTCTGAAAGAACTATCCTCAGCTGTTGTAAGATAATTCATAAAAATATACATGCACTTCTTGTTTTAATGTCAGTTTCACATAAAATCAAAATCAGTCATTATTAAGCTTATTAGTCACTTCAGAGCTATCTGATTAGATTAATAAATATTTGTATTTCTTAGGAGCTATTGCTTCTGACACTGAACCATCAATCTTTGTGCAGAGCTCTCACTGAGGAGATAAAGCCATGACTATGGTCATTTAGGTACTCAGGTTCTGGGGCAGCTGGGCAGGGAAGGGTAACCATAACTCATCATTTTAGTTGATGTAGATTGTCTGGCTTGCTGCAATGCAAGTACATAATGCAGAGAAAGGAGGTGCATAAAATGCACTTGATGGACATTGGTGTCTGGTCCACATGGCTCTCCAAGGCTACTTTCACATAGTAGCATTCTTAGGGCATGTGCAAGAACATGAACATTCACAAAATAAGTAACACAGGTGCTTACATCTGTGAATGTACACATCAGTCATTAGGGAAAAAAAGTTACGTACTTACCATAACTTAGCATCTGTGTTATCGTATGTCACTATTCATCACTTTTGGGTTGTAGGATCCCACATCAGATCTGAGCCGGCAACTTCTCAGACAGGTCCTAAGCTCGAGCTCCTCCCACTCCCATAATCCCTTGCTGCCCTGTCACCCCACAGATCAAGTTTGCCCTAGAGCTAGAAGACAGCCAGAGTAGACCTGAACCACCATTTAGGACATCTCCACTTCCTCTAGATCCAACAGGATGGGGAGGAGAGAGGGATAGTGATGAATAGTGACACAGGATAATACAGATACCATGTTATGATAAGTACATACCTATCTGATGTTATCCATGACACTATTCCTCACCTCTGGTTCAGAGTCCCCAGCTACCATAAAACCCTGGGTGGCCTCATGGAAGGACATGCTGAAGAACTGTGGAGCCAAAGAAAGCCCTGTTCCTGGAAACTAGGTCGAGTTTGTAATGAGTAATGAAGGTGTGAGGAGTAGACTAGGTGACTGCAGTGCAAATCTTACCTAAGGAATGTTGGGCTAAATAGGCAGCTGACATAGTCACAGATCTAGTGGAATGAGCTCTGACGGGTCCTGGTAAAGCCAATCCCTTAGAAGAATAAACCATAGAAATACATTGGTATATCCAATGAGATATTATAATTTTGGACACCATCCGACTCAGTCTGTTAACACAGAAGGCCACAAATAGTTGGTCAGATGTGTGAAAGCTTTTTGTCCTGTCTAAATAGAATTGTAACTGTCTATGTCCATCAAGCGTGTGCAGCATATGCCTTCCTTTATTGGAATAGTTGGGAAAGAAAACTGGCAACTGAATGGTTTGATTCAAATTTGATTCAGTGGCTACCTTGGGCATGAAAGAGGGATTAGTCCTGAGAGCCACTCTGTCTCTATGAAAAATCATGTATGGAGGCTTGACTGAGAGAGTCTGCAACTCAGAAACTCATCTTGCTGATGTTATAGCCACCAAAAAGGTGGTCTTCTAAGACAAAAACTTAATGTTGCAAGTTGCAGCAGGTTCAAAAGAACTCTGCATAAGAGATTTCAGTACAAAAGAAAGGTCTCAAGGAGGAGAGTGATCTCTGATAGGGGGCCATAGCAGAAATACACCTTTCAAAAAGGTCTTACAAAGGTGAGAAGAAAAAGTAGGTTCCTCACAAATATGAAAATTAGAGATGGTCTCTAACTGCAGCTTAATAGTGCAGAAAATGGCTCCATCCTGGAAGAGAGAAGACAAGAAGAACAAGATGTCTGGAATGGGAGCCAAAAAGGGATCCACATTTTGCTGATTGGCCCAGATAGACAATCTTTCCAATTTACTATAATAGACCTTTCTGGTGGAGGCCTTCTGAGAGGCCAGAATGATGTCTCTGAATGGAGAGGCAAACCTAGACTGGTTTAGGATTACGGGAAGTGGATAAACCATGCAGTCAAAGATTCTGAAGGTTTGGGATTGTTAAATGAGAGGGGTAAGACATCAGATCCAGAACGGGATCCAGTACCCAAGGGGAATACTTCAGATGAGACCGGAGGAGGGGGAAACCACACCTGCCATGGCCAGAAGGGGGCAATGAGGATCAAGGGACCCTTGAGGTGATGAGTTATCTGAAGCATTCTGGGAATGAGAGGTATAGGAGGATAAGCATAAAGGAGACCCGGATGCCAATCATGAATTAGAGCATCCCTGAGGAACTCTGCAGCAGGGGGATCAGGCTAAAGCACTTGCTGCATTTGTGATTGAAAGGGGAAGCAAACAGATCACAACTCAGCTGACACCAGCTTAGGAAGATCTCTTTCATCACTGAGGGATTCAGGGACCACTCGTGAGGACTCAGGATAGCTCTGCTGAGCTTGTCTGCTGACACGTTGGTATCCCTGGGAATGTGCATTGCAAGTAGTAAGCACCCCAAGGACATCACCCATTCTCACACTTTATGGCCTCACAAAAAAGCAGATAAGAACATGTTCCCCCTGTTTGTTGATGTACCGCACAACTGCCATGTTATCCATGTGCACTGCAGTAGTACCCAGAGGAAGGCAGTCCTGAAAGGCTTGCAACATGGGAAGAACTGCCCTCATCTCTAATATGTTTATGTGCAGTTTGGTATCTGCAGGGGACCACATACCTTGGACCATCTTTCCCTGGCAATGGCCCCCACCCCAGCAGGGAGGCATCCATGGTCACACTAGCACTGAGAGGAGGAGGAGAAAAGGGTCTGCCTGCGAGGGGATCGGGTGACTGAATCCACCAAAGGAGATGATGCCTGCACACTGAAGTGAAGTGGATGGAAGCTGTCATTGGCTGAGACAAAGAAGACCATTTGACCACTAGAGTCCACTGTAGCACCCTTATATAAAACCTAGCTAATGCCACCAGATAGATTGCCGACATCATGGACCCCAAGGCCCTGAGAATGAAGTGGACCTTAGGATAAGACAGATCTAGCAGACATTGAACAAGGGATCTGATTATTTGTACACACCTGGGAGGTAATGCTGCAATCTCTGACACAGTGGCTGGAGACAAATAAACTCCAAGTTCTGGGTCAGAATCAGATTTGACTTGGGTAGATTCATTGTAATTCCTAGCTGGTTGAACAGATAAAAAATGTACTGAGTGGCTGTGGCCAGTTGATCCTTCATGAGAGATGTAAGGAGCCAATTGTTGAGGTAAGGAAACACCTGGAATCCCTGCAGTCTCAGGTGAGCTACCACCACTACAATGCACTTGGTGAACACCTGGAGGGCTGTGGTGAAACCAAAAGGCAGAGTCCTGAACTGGTAATGATTGGCCCTTACACAAAAGTGGAGATGTCTCTAGGAATGCCTGTCTATTTTTATATGATAGTACATATCCTGGAGATCCACAGAACACATCCACTCATCATTGTGCAGAAGGGGTACAATGGACTGTACAGGGACCATTCGGAACTTTGACTTCTTGATGGAGATATTTAACTCCCTTAAATCCAGGACTGGACATAGGCCCCCATTTTCTTAAGCACAAAAAAGAAGAGAAAGTAAGTTCTGGATCCTCATTGTGTTGGCAGGACCTCTTGGATGGCTCTCTTGTAAAGAAACTTGAGCACTTCTTGCTGAGCTAAGTCCCTCTGATGGGGTGGCACACTGGGGAGAGGTTTCCTGACTGGAGGGGAGGGGTGGAAAAAGGGAATAAAATAGCACCTATAAATAATGCTTAGCACCCACCAAGCTCTTGTGATGTCTGCCCAGGCCAAAGGGAGCAGAGACAAATGACCCCTGACTGCCGCCAGGGCAGGACAGTTGGGTAACTAATCAGGAACGCTGGAAGGGCTTCTTAGAGAAGGGTTCCTTGGAGCGCTGATTTTGTGGAAGCCCTCTGCTTCTAGGGTGGGTGGTGTCTACCAGTCAATCCTTTCCCCCGACCTCTAGAAGAGGGTTCATCCTGAGCCTCCTGAAAAGAAGACTGTGACTTTCGGAACCACAATTTCTTGATCGCTCATTGTGTCTTAGAAAAGGACTGCTAAGGGGTAAAAAATTTGATTCCCACAGCCGACAAGGTCTTCCCTTCCTGCTCACTGTGGGTCAGTGTGTCTTTGACTGATGGACCATAGAGAGTGGATCCATCAAAGGGGGCATTGGTGAAAGACACAATAAAGGATTCAGCAAATCTGCATAGGCGCAGCCAGGTGAAATGCCAAATAGTGATGCCTGTGCCGGGCACTTGAGAGGTGTCTTCTGCAGCACTGGAAATCAACCTCATTGAAGAATTAGCAAGGGACACAAGAGTGAATAGATTGGGAGACACTTTGTTCAAGTCCTTGGCAGGCATCAATTCAGAAAGTGAAGTGGTGAGTTCCTTAACCAAATCTCTTTGGAGGCGGGTGAAGTGTACCAAGTAATTAAGTGCCTGCAGACCAAATGTAGCTGCAGTGAAAACCCACTTTCCATGTCTGTCAATCATCCAGGATTCTTGACTGGGGGAATGGACAGATGTACTCTGTTCTGCAAACTCATTTTTAGTGGCAGCCGCTACCATTATAGCATCGACTGGCACCACTTTTAACTAAAACTGCCTATCCATTGGTGGACTTAAAAATTTGTCTACTCGTTTGTGCACTGGCTAAACAGTATCAAGCTCCTTCCATGCCCTGCTGATGATAAGGTCTACCAGTTCATCAGAAGGGGACCCAGCTGGCAGATAGTCCCTCCCTGAACCCCTTCAGGAACATGGACTCCCAGGAGGATGGGGGTTGGGAGGACCATCTGCCCTTCAATTTGAGGATCTCTAGGATGTCTCCAAAGAAGACATCTTCGGGCAGAGATCTGGGGGACCCATCCCCTCCATCAAGGTCCATATCATTAGTGAGAGACTCCATAGGAGAGTCTAGATGCCTCCTCTTACATGTCCTCTCCTTGGATACATCCTCTGAGGGGGCTCAGGGGAAGACTCAGAAGAGTGGGGAACACCAAGTGGGGTAACTCCTCCTTGAAGGCTGTTTTGGGAGGGCTGACCATGAGCAGGATGAGAAGGCTCAGCTCTCAGAGTTGAGGGGGACTGGGAGGGGTCCTGGAGAGCAGGAGAACCAGCTCTAGCAGTGGAGAAGGTCCTGTCTACTACCCAGAAGGCGAAGGGATGGACGATGCCCCATACCCAGCCCAAGTGGACAAGCCCACCTGAAAAGAGGGAGCAGAGCATGCCACCACCTCAACACCCCCAGATAATACTAGCCCTGAACTGTCAAGAGCTGAAACACTGAGAAGCAAGGCCGGGTCCTGAAAAACTGGACCATAACCCTCTCCCAAGGACTCCAGAGTGGCTGCTTAGGTCTGGAACTTAGTCTGCTTTGAGGGAGGAGGAGTAGAGCTGGTCAGTGACTTGGAAGGGGTAGAGACAAAGTGTGCACTACGAGTATCCATCACCTCCTCACCATGCACTAGGCCCTGGAAGTCTGAAATCTCATGAGTCCAATGAGGAGATTAAAGTGCAGGGGAAGAGGAAGGACCCCTGGTTAGATGGGTAGGGGATGCAAGAAGCCCCAACTCAATTTGAGCCTTGACAAAAGACCTCATCACCTGTCCATGTCAGATGGGAGTAAGCTCCTGGAGGACCTGGTAGAGGCTGATGACCTAGATGGGGATGCGTGTCTAGACCCTGACAACCACCTGTACCTCTCAGAAGAATGGCTTCTGCACCTGGGAGCTGTAAGATGCTGCTCCAGGCCAGAACCCGATGGAGAGTCCCCAATCAAGATGGGATCCAACATGGGTCCTGTTTCCATCCTCTTTGGATCCGAGAGCAACTGAGGATTCAAGCATTTAGAAATCAAATGCCTCGGATCCAAGGAGGTTGGATCCATAGCAGGTCTAGTCTGGGCGAGATCCAAAGGCCTTGATCCAGAGGTCTTTGATCCTGACGTAGTCTCCTGGGACCTCAGATCCAAAGGTCTCAAAACAGAGGCCTTGGATCTGGGTGTAGACTCATGGGTTCCCAGATCTTAGGCCCTCTGCTCAAACAGCACAGAGTCTGGAGCCAGATCTGAGGAGTTAGGATCTGACAGCTTAGGCTTCTTAGAGGAAGAAGACCCAGAGACAGAGGGTGCCTTTCTCTTGTGGTCAGAGGGACCCGACTTAGTTGGAAACTGGACCAAAGGACCTCCCCCAAACCAGTCCTTCCAAATGTAACTTATTGCAGCACTCGACCAAGGCCCTGGTGGCCCAGGTGGTTGGTGCCCAAACAATAGAGGCACTCCTTATGCAAGATGAAAATGGCATCTTACGACCACATGAGGAGCACCTCTTAAACCCTGCTGGTTTGTCAGATATGCCAAGCACCAAAGCCAAAACACAACTGAACTGTAAACTGGGTCCAAACCACAGTCAAAAAACAGCAGCAACAGTCAACACAATTATATAATTCAAAAGTAAGGACAAGAAATGAGTCTACGCCTAAGATTTTAAGAGTGGAGGAAAAATGACACCAAAAGGACTGCCAATAAGAGAATAGTTAGAAAGGGAGGGGAAGCAAAGAGGGTACAAAACTATAACCTATAAACTATAAACTATAAACCCTAAGGAAACAATAAGTTTAAATCTATTTAAATCTATAAAGACCAAAAAGAAGTTCAAAAATAAGCACTTATCCCACTGAAGGCCTTGAGCCAGAGGAATCACATCTGTAGCAGTGAAGCAGCAAACAAGATCTGGGGGGGGGGTTAGAGGGTTAGAGGGCAGCAAGGGATTATGGGAGTGGGAGGAGCTCGAGCTTAGGAGCTGTCTGAGAAGTTGCCGGCTCGGATCTGATGTTGGATCCTACAACCCAGAAGTGAGGAATAGTGACATGGACAACATCAGATCATTAGGGTTAACTAAGAAAAAATGTAATAGCTGCCTGGATGATAACCTTTCATGATCATTTCCCTCCCTCTGGGGACCCAACTGATTGTGGGACAGCTGACAGTTGGCACGACTTTGCAAGATAAAAAAAAAAAGATTTGCAAGGTCTGACAGTTAGTGCAGAAGACTGAGATATGAATTGTTAACAAGCTGCTTCCTGTAGTCTTGTGTTCTATTCTCTCAGCTTCCATTTCCCTACAGTGTGAATCTGACCAAGTCACATGACCTGACAATGCTCTCAGACAGAATCTGAAAAAAGGGCCCTGTGGCTCAGTGTTTTACGCTAGTTAAATCTACAGGTGGGAAAGCAGCAAACACACCAACACAACCAAAGAACCACTTCCAAGCCGATAACTAGTCCCCACCACTCACGAAGGAGTGTAAATGGTGTATAAATGGATGCCACCACTCAAGCCAGTCTTTACACCACATTTAATTGAATAAAATCCACATCAATTCATAACAAAAAGTCAAGCGCTTTCGTCAAATAGACTTCCTCAGAACAATAAATATTTAACATCACTCTGCTTTTATACCCTTAGCATTAATCAATCAACCAATTAATAAGACATTTAAAGCTGCAGGTACACAATACAAATAACTTCTATATATGAGCTCATTTGAATACTTTTAGATACATTTAGTAAACACTGTAAAAAAATGTATAAAAATGTATGAAAATGTGAAACTTAAAAGTACAAAGGGTTAAAATCAACAAGTATTTGATGCCTTTAAAATATTTACCTATTGTTTTTTGTTTTTTATTTTTTATTTTTTATTTTATTCTGTTAGCTCTATATCTCAACTCAGGTTTAATACTAATGGCATCGTTGATGCCCGGAAATTCACATGCATTGACCATAAGTTGCCACCTAGTTTCTGCCCTAAGCAACTTATTGGTCCAATCCCCCCCTCTAAAATCCTTGCTAACTATTTCCAAAATGCCAAACTTGAAACCATGAGTGGGATTATTTTTGATATGTTTGTATAGGGCATTTCTCTCATCCATTTTTATAACACTGTAACAGTGTTCATAAATCCTATGGTTCAACCTTCTTTCTGTTTTTCAATGTAAAAACATTGGCATACCGTACAAAGAGCTAAATAAACTAAACATGTTATAGTACAAGAACCAGAAACCAAGTTTATTTCAATCTTAAAAGGGCCCAATCTCACCTTGAGAATCTCCAGAATATATTTACATTGTTCACAGGCCCCACATTTATGTTTGCCCTCCTTTCTTTTCCTTCCTTGATGACCATGTTCCAAGATGTTCTTAAAATTTTTGTTTACTTTGTAAGTAAATAAAGGTTCAGTACCCAATACTCCTAACACCTCCTTATTCCCCTTAAACATGACCCAATTATTCTTAATAATCTTCTTTACTTCTTCAGATGTTTCCCCATAAATGAGGACCATAGCCTGGGTAAAATCCTTCATTTCTTTGGAATCTCTTCTCATAACTTCCTCACCCATTCCCAATAAGGGAATATATCTATGGTCCCATTCACTCGTAACCTGATTCCTAATTTCCTCCAAGAGGTCCAATGGATACCCCCTATTTAGGAACATATCCATAACCAATCTAGTTTCTTCTTCTACGTGTTCCTTCCTGGAACACATCGTTACCACCCTCACCATTTGTCCTTTGACGATATTTTGTTTAATATATGGGGGGGGGGGGTGGCTACTTGAGTATTCTAAGCAATCATTAGAAAACATAGGTTTCCTATAAATTCTGGATTGGAATGTATTAGTTTCAGGGTCCCTGAAAAGTTTGACATCTAGGAAGGAAATCTCATCAGTATTCCCATTACCTGTGAACTTAAAGTAATCACAAACTTGGTTAATATATTCCATAAAAAAATGGAAGGACTCAACGTTCTTCCATAAAATAAATAGGTCATCCAAAAACGTATAATATAAATGCCAATCATTTTTATATATCGAATTTAAAACATATTTTTTTCTCCCACTGGTACATCACTAAATTTGCAAAAATGGGGGCACAACTACTACCCATGGCCACTCCATTAATTTGTCTATAAAATTATCCTTGAAATGTGAAAACATTGTTCCTTAAAACTATCTCCATAAGTTCTAGTATGAAATTGATAGTACTCCCCCTTAAATTAGTTTGACTCAACAAGGTTTCACAAAAAAATTCCAACCCTATCTCATGCGGGATAGATGTGAAAAGATCAACTACATCAATTGAAGAAAAATACATCTCATTACTAAAAAATTCATTTTTCACTTTCCTCAAAAAATCCCAGGAGTCAATTAAAATATGTTCAGTAGGTGTTAAGGCCTGTCTTACAATCCGATCAATGTAAATACCAATAGTATAAGTAACACTATTGTGGGCGGATATAATAAGCCTATAAGGAGGATCCTTTATGTCCTTATGTGTTTTTGGAATACCAAATACTATGGGTATTACAGGATGTTCAACATTAAGGAAGTTGTATTCTTTCTCATTAATGACCCCATGAAATAAGGAGTCTTCCAATAAAAATTTTATTTTCCTAAAACATATGTTGATTTCATTTCTAGAAGTTATTTCATACTTAGACCCATCATTCAACATACTAGTAATTTTATTATTATAATCTTCTACGCTAGTAATGATCATGCCCCCACCCTTGTTGGGTTTCATAAACTGAGCATCTGGATTGTCACGTAATTCAAACATTAATTTTCTTTCTTTAAATGAAAGATTATGTTTCCTATTTTTGCTAGTCTGTAGCAATTTATATATCTCTTGAGTACAAATGTTTTCAAAGGAATTTAAAATAGGTATTAATGGGGGGGTTGTAGCAACTTCTCTTGTAAATAATAGGTTTCGTATTCTCAACCTGATTAGGTTTTTCTTGATTTAAAATTTTCAAATTCAATTTCCTTATAAAAGTCTTAAAATCTATTAAAGTTTTACTGCAGTCTTCCCTAGTGGAGTGGACGAACATCATACCCTTCATAAATAGGTTAAATAATTCTTTATTAAGAAGAAACTGTGCATAATTATAAATTTTAAATCCTTTGTATGGATGAACAACGCCATCACTGCTAAAAATGTCCTCATCTTGGTTTCTATTACCATAAGCGTGAGAACCTAGTTGTAACTGTTTTTCCTCCTGAAAGACGGGTTTCCTGTATCTCTGTCTGGCCCCCTCCTCCCTCGATTCTAAAAAATCTTTTCCTTGTCTTGTTTGATTTCTATTATGGATCCTTTCGGATCTTCTAAGTGGGGGGTATACTATATCATACTCATTATCAATAGCATTACTTCTGTGGGGCCCAATATTCCCTTGGTGGTTTTCAGTTTGACTGTGGGTACTATCTCCAGAATTAACCCCATCCATATAGGCTTTAGGAAAGGGGTAAGCTAAACCTTTATTGTATTCAAATTCATCTCTAATAAGTTTCTTCTTTTTCCTACTAATATTATTATTCACCTCATTTTCAACCTTATCAAAAATTACATTATATTGGTAGGAATATTGGTTAAAACAAGCATCTTTGAGAATTACATTATTGATATCAGCAATTTCTTCAAAAAGTCCATTAATCTTTTTGTTAGTAAATTTCAAAATGAATTCCATTAATTCTACCCCATGTCGATCGAACATTTGTATGAGTTCATCACGTTCAGGTTCCCCCTTTTTTACCCCATTTGGAAACTTGTACATGCGGAGTCCTTTAGGAACTCGTCTCCTTTCAATACACTGCTTCAAATATGTATTATCACATTGTAATGCACGTACTTTGTGCATTTTAGTTTCTAAGCACACTAACCTGTTGTCCATACTGTTCGTATTTGTTTGATTGTTATTATCAAAAAAAACATAGTATTTTTTACTCCAATCTTTTAGTCGGTCGTGTGCTGAAAAAGTTCCATTAGGTTCCTCTTGGTTTCCCAAACCTTCTGAACGACTAACCAAGCTTTCCGAATGCGATAATCCCATACTAGTAGTCTCCATACTCCTGGCGACAACAGAAAGAGGTTTATTCACTACCGGTGGTGTTACCTCTCTACTATTCCCACCACCAACAGTCCTAGTTCTGTCATTGACTGTAGCGTGGGAATTTTGAATGTTCTGAACCGCTTCTTGTAGTTCAGACACCTTTTCTGTTAAATTCAAAATTAATTCGTATAAATTGTCGCTATTTCCCCCTGTCGGTTGTCCACAGGGGAAATGCATGGATTCCAAGTCCTCCTCGAACACCGGGGAAAGTAAATTATCCTTAAATGTTCCTGCAGCTTTAAATGGCTTATTAATTGGTTGATTGATTAATGCTAAGGGTATAAAAGCAGTGTGATGTTAAATATTTATTGTTCTGAGGAAGTCTATTTGATGAAAGCGCTTGACCTTTTGTTATGAATTGATGTGGATTTTAGTCAATTAAATGTGGTGAAAAGACTGGCTTGAGTGGTGGCATCCATTTATACACCATTTACACTCCTTCGTGAGTGGCGGGGACTAGTTATCGGCTTTGAAGTGGTTCTTGGGTTTTACCCTAGTTAGCAAATTAATAACTTAGTTGGGAGTGGTATATTTATGCTTTTAAAATTAGCTGGCTTAATTCTTTTACTGAAGTATATTTAATGGCTGAAAAAAATAAAGCTGTTGCAAATTATGCTGATTTATAGAAGATTTCTGCCAGTTTGGTACTGGCATAATTATTAAGAGCACCTATGAGTAAGTACACCTAAATATATAACCTAAGGTTATTAGTTCATCTAGAACTTGGTGCATCCTTAGTGGTTGAAAAATACATTCTATTGAGCAAGTATTAATTAATACATAAACAGTTCAGATCTAATCTGATCTAGTAAACTTAGTTATTGAGCAACATTAATTACTTGATGAGTTAAAAATTAGCATAGTTCAGCAAACTAGAAAGCTAAATGCTAGAAGTCACATACCTAAACATGCTGTTATTTTTTGTATTTCTGTATTGCCTTTCTATATTTTGAATACTGTAGTTTGTTTTCTTTATCTTGTGTTTTGCTTGCATTCTGTTTTAACAGCATATTAAAACTTCAAAAGAGACCACAGCTCTCTCTGTTCTGAGTCAGGCAGAATTGTTTCCCTCCCTCCCACCCATTTAAGTTGTCTTGTTAAATACCACTGTCTTTCTAGTTGCCCGCCTCTTATGTTAATCTGACCATATATCTCATTTCTCTCTACTTTCACTGGCTTATGTGAGTAATCACAAAACCATCACTTTTGAAATCCCACCCCTTCAATTATTTAAATTTATTGGCCATCCTGCAGTATTTCATAGTACCAAAATACAAAAGTAACCACCCCTTTCAGTCCATCTTGCTGTTTTAAAAATAGTAACTCTCCACTAAACCTTAACTTTTTAAACAGGTAAAACTCAAGTTAACTACTTTCATATCTAACTTCTCTAGTGCACACTGCAGAGTGCATTCTTTTCAATCTTACCTTTAAGCATCCCTGTTACTAGCACTTTCTCTAATACCTAAAAGATCATCTCTACTTGACTCCAAGTAGACTTTTCTCTATCTGTTAAACCTAGCACTTGCTCCTACAGTACTTATTACCTTGATACGGCACTCTTATAGATAGCACCCCAAAAGGCAAACCCCATTTCTCGGTCACCCACATCCTTCGGAATCTCTTTTAAAGTTTTTTTGTCTAGTCCTTCTAGCATGTCGAGGGATCAGTTGCTAGTGTCCTCTCCTGCTCAGCTGGTGAACCTGGGAATATTGAGGCAATGTTACAATTGCCTCATGTACACAGACAACCCTCTCCTCCTCCCACAAAACACAAATACATGCGAGAGATGCAACTATACGGCCAAACTGGAGGCTGAGCTCTCTCAACATAGGACTGGCAAGACCAGTCAGGAGGAGAAGGTTACCACACACACTATAGACCCAGTCTCACATAGTACCATCACAACCTCAAATCATACACATAAACACACAAAGACATACTCGGGCTCTGATCAAAAATCTACCAAAACAGCAGAGGCCACCAAAGCAGACACCCAAACAACCACCACCTCAGAACACAACACCTGCAACACATAGACCTCACAGTCAGAGTGTCAAACAGTCACAGCCCTTAAGGCCAAACACAATGCCAGACACACTAGTCATTGGTGACTCCATAGTCAGACACACTGACGTCCCGCTCACCAGACTGAGTAAGGAGAAGGTCACAGTAAGCTGCCTGTCAGGCGCTAGAATCCGCCACATAACGCAAGCACTCAGGTCTCTCAACAGCAGGTACAAATACGACTCAGTCATTGTCCACGCTGGTGTAAATGACCTGAGACGTACCTCCTTGGATTACATGAAAAGAGACATTGAGGAGCTCTCTGATTATGTAGCCCAGGCAGGTATGACCCTGACCTTGAGCAGTATCCTACCTTCACCAAGAATGATGCCACAATACAGAGATAAGATGATCAGCTTTAACAATTGGCTTAAACTCTGGTGTCATTCAAAGGGGATCCAATGTCTGTCTGCCTGGGATGACATGCTGGACAAGCCACGCTGCTTCACAAGGGACGGCTTGCACCTGTCACCCTGGGATTCGGATATTGGCAAAGGCTCTTGCCACCCCATAGTGCCTTTTTAGGCAAGGCTCAAATTCTAAACCTACCACCCTAGAACACAAAAAGGAAAAAACTAAGGGTAATGCTGCTCAATGCCAGAAGTCTAAATCTCAAAATGCACGCACTCGAGGCCCTTCTCAGTATGGAGAACATCGATGTCTGTGCAGTGACAGAAACCTGGTTCAAGGCTCCTGAGAGCACCCCAGCACTATCAGGTTTTACCTCTTATCATGCGTTCCGGCCCCAAAATCCGGACAATACCAAGAAAGGAGGGGTATCCATATTCATCAAAGACACCCACACCTCAAGACTGGTGGCAACGCACGATGCATCGGAGACCATCCAGGTGCAATTAACCATAGGCAAGACTGCTCTGCAAATTGTAGCATGTTACAGGCCACCCTCACAAACTCAGGAACCTCACATGGCCTTCCTGAAAACACTAGAGGGATAAATGTATCACCAAACACCATCATACTAGGTGACTTCAATTACCCTAATATAGACTGGGAACACTACTCAAGCCCAAACACCCTAGCCCAAAAGTTCCTGGAATTCATAAACTCAAATGCCATGGAACAACTAGTCACCATCCCCACAAGAGGAGAAAACATACTTGATCTCATCATCACGAACATGGGAGCACAATGTTCAACACCGGAAGTATACCCCTCACTGGTGAGATCAGATCACAAACTAATCTCGCTGGAGGTCCTCATCCCACCCCACCTGAAATAAAAGACCACAGTAAAGAACTTCTCGAAAGCCGACTTCACACTTCTAAAGACTAGTGTGGTCTCCTTTAAGGCCCCGAGCCGCGGAAAACAGTACTCAAGCCGCTGAATCACTTACAAATGCCTTCTACCAGCACCTGCAGGACTGCATGGATAAGGCAATCCCAAGCAAAACAAAGACTCTTTGTACCAAAGGCAAGCGTCCAGTCTGGTGGACCCCAGCCATAAACAAACTCTACAACAAAAGGAGGAAGCTACTACAAGATAGAGCAAAATCCTTAAAAGGTAAGACACCCTTGATCACTATAAGTAAAAAACTAAGAGCTCTCATAAAATCATCCAAAGCAAATTTTGAGAGAAAAATAGCTAAAGACTCAAAAGACAATCATAAGGCCTTCTTTAGCTATGTTAGAAACCTGGGAGGAAACTCCCAGATATGCTCAGAACTAGTTCAAAATGATGTGAAGATTACTGATCCTACAGACATTGCCAACATACTGGCTGACAGGTTCAGTGCAAACTTCTCCCCTCCCCAAAAGGAGAGATATCTATACCAAGCGATTGCAGCCCCCAAACATCTCCAACGCCCAAGTGAGAACTGCTCTCTCCAAAGCAAAAACACAGCATCCATGGGACCTGATGGTGTCCCCGGCTGTGTGCTCCACGAACTCAACGAGGTATTAAACCCACAGCTAGGACAGCTGTTTAATCATAGTCTTACCTCTGGATACGCACTCCAGGAGTGGCGCACTGCAACTGTGGTCCCACTTCACAAAGGCGGTGCCTCCACTGACCCTGGAAATTACCGCCCATTAGCTTGACAAGCCTTATCTGCAAAGCCATGGAGAGGATCATAATGGACCTCATAAATAAAGACATAGGGAATTTGCAGACTTTGGATCCATCCCAGTTTGGCTTTGTCAAAGGCAGATCATGCCTTCTAAACTTGGTTGACTTTTGAAACAGTCACCAAAGCCATTGATGAGGGAAAGGCAGTCCATACAGCCTACCTCGATCTGGCGAAGGCCTTCGATACAATACCCCACTCGAGTATCATTGAAAAACTCATCAGCTTAAATGTTAACCCATACATCACAAGATGGGTTGCAAACTGGCTGAGTGACAGAACCCACAGGGTCAGAGTTGCTAACACCATGTCAGACACAAAGCCTGTCACAAGTGGTGTACCACAGGGCTCAGTCCTGGGCCCACTCTTGTTTGGCATATACTTTTCCAAGTACAAGCAAACACAGGAGGGTTATGGCTGACAAAGTTTGCAGATGACTGCAAACTGGGCCATAGTAGAAAACACATCTGACACAGATATCCTTCAGAAGGGTCTCACAAAATGGATAACTGGTGCCAGAGCCATGGCCTAAAGTTAAATGCCAAAAATGCATAGTCATACCCTTCGGGAAAAACAAGGTTACCCCTAGCTACCAAATAGGTGGCAATCCACTGAGCACAGAAGAAGTTATCAGGGACCTGGGGACCCAGGTTGATAGTAGTCTGTCATTCGACACCCATGTAGCTAAAGTAGTTAGGAAGACCTTCTACATTGCCCACCTTATCATGAAGGGATTCTCATCTAGATCAAGGGAGGTCATAGTCTCCCTATACTCATCACTCATCAGACCAATGATTGAGTACAATGCCCCATTCGGAATGTATCTGACCCGACACTTGCAGCAGCTGGAGAGGCCACAAAAGTTCCTCACCAAAAGGATAAAGGGTCTCAAACATCTGTCCTATGCTGCCCGACTGAAAGAACTCCAGCTCTATTCAGTCACTTACCGCTTGCTCAGAGGTGACCTTTGCCTAACATACAAGGCCATGTCAAACCCAGATTTGATGAATATGCTTCACCTCAAAAAATCTAGATCCATCAGAGCCACAAGGGCGGGATACTTAAACCTCGACACGGCTATTAATAGGACGTGCTGGAGGGATAGATTCATCACCCAAAGACTCCCTATGCTGTGGAATAAAATCCCGGTATATGTGAGGCAGAGCACCTCGCTGGCCTTGTTCAAGAGAAATCTTGACCAATGGATGGGAGATCGCAGATATACCCCAGGGATTACCTCAGTGTCACTGCTCAACAGAGGCACAGCAAAATAATGGGTATAGTTCCCCATACTAAAGGGGTGGCGTAAGCCACAAAACTATGGGCTAGGCTTGTAAATGCCCTCGGGCAGATAGCCTAGTATGAACCTATGAACCTATGAACCTATTGGTAAACTCTAGTCTGGATGGAAAGATGATAAACTCAGCTAGCAAAGGAGAGTTGTATTGCTGAAATTTAATTCATAGGTTCATAGGTTCATAGGTAGGCACTAGGCTATTGGCCCTAGGGCCTATATAAGCCTAGCCAAACAGTACCCTGGCTTTTTCCACCCAAGAAAATTATTTTCCTGTGCCCGTGTCAAGCAGAGCCACAGAAGTGATCCCCAGGGTGAATTTCCTATCTCCCATCCAATCATCAAGATTCTTCTTGAAGAGTGCTAATGAGGAGCTTTGTTTGATATAGATAGGTAGTTTGTTCCAGTCTCTGAGATAGGAATCTATCCCTCCAGCATGTTCTGTTTATTGTGGTGACAAGGTTTAGGTCCCTAGAACGTGCAGCTCAGAGGAATTGGGATTTCTTTATGTGGAGCATGTCCAACAGCTCTGGGTTTGACATAGCTTTGAATGTTAGGCAGAGATCGCCTCTGAGTAGGCGATATGCGACAGAGTAAAGCTGGAGTTTTTTGAGACGGTCTGTGTAGGACATCTGTTTGAGGCTGGTACTTCTTCATCTTCATGAGTACCTTCATGAAATGAACCCTGTTTTTAAAAAAAATCTCACCAAGATGTCACTGATATATAAACTTTATTTTTTATAGCATACATCATAGGTAGGTTAAAAAATTAAAAAAAACCCAGCTGGATGGACAAGTCCACGGACAAAAAAGTGTCCATTTCTGGTAGGTACACTGGTGCCAGGACTGGAAAAAAATGACAATGTAGACTCCTCAAGACTTGGAAACATTCCTACAATGGAGTTAGGCTAGGCTCAGAAGGATGATCCCCCCCCCCCTTGTACAAGGAATTAATAGTCCTCAAAAAACACAAAAACTGATGGGTCAAAAAAGAGCCATAAAGATGATAGCCCCATATTGATTAGTACTAGGCTACCCTTGTGGGCCATTTTAAGTCTAGCCAATTACCCCATGTGAAAATCAAACCTAGCACATTGAGTCTGTAACGTAAACATCTTAATCATTATGCCAGCCTCTCACTATGACTAAGTACTAGGCTATCTGCCCGTGATGACCATTTTAAGCCTAGCCAATCCCACTCAAAGGTAAGAATCAGACCCTGTATCTTGTGGTTTTGAGACAAGCACCTTAACCATGATCCCACGTCATATACATACAGTGGACTACAAAGGATAAGAAAACAATACATTGTTACTATTATGCAAGAATCCCAGAATTTCCAGAGATAAGATATTAAAAAAGATTAAGAGAGAAATTAGAGAAAAGAAAGACATCTGTATAAGAAAAAATGTCAAAAGCTTCAAATGTAAACTTGTATTGATTAATGCAACAGATTCATAGACATTATATAGACTAAAAAACCTTGTGTCATTTGGAAAAAGAAAGAACTAAGTGTGAAAATAGAAAGAACAAAACCTAGTGATTTTTGAAAGGTATAAAAAAGAAACATGAGCATGGAAAAGAAAGAAAAAGAAAGAAAGAAAGAAAGATCTGATATGGTGTAATATTTGTGTCGTGCAGCGGTGCAGTGGTGCAGGGGTTAGTGTTGTCACCTCACAGCAAGCGGTTCTCAAGTTTGATTCTCAGCTGGGGTGCCTTCTGTGTGAATTCTGCATGTCCTCCCTATGTTTGTGTGGGTTTCCTCCTGGTGCTCCAGTTTCCTCCCACATTCCAATTACATGCTTCTGGAGCCTTTCTCCCCAGTCTTCCGCTGAAAATGGCCTCTGTCTGGGCTTTAAACAAATGTTAAATAAATAAAATTTATGCAATGGCAAAAGCCAAACTAATCAATACAAAAAAAGCAGCTCCAACGATGTTTGAAGAGAAATACAAGCAAAGGCACCCAGATATGGAAATTTTAATTATACAAATGTAAGATCACAAAGGGGGAATCAAAACAGAAAAATGAGTAAAGTAGAAGTTAAACAAATAGAGGATGAAATTATGAAATACCTGCAAAGTGAAAGATTTAGTGTAGTAAGTCAAACATAGGTTATTTCACAGCATCTTGGAACAAGTCTCCAAAGTAGAAAGAAACAGGTAGGATAGGAGACACCTGAAGAAGAAATATGGACATGGGAAAGAAAAAGATATATAATACATTGCAATATTTATGCAGATGAGAAAGAAAAACCAATGCAGAAAGCAGCACCAAAGATATTTGAAGAAAAATACAAGCAAAGGCATCTGCATATGGAATATTTTACAATACAAAAATAAGAAACCAAAGAAGAAGTAGAAAAGGGGAGAAATAGAAGAGGTTTAGTAATGGAGAAGTTAAAGAAATAGAAACTGAAGTTATGGGTTACCTGCGAAGTAAAGAATTTAATGTTGAAAATCCAACTCTCATAACATCACAAAATGATGAACAGCGAGTCCCCAAAATTAAGGAGAAACAGATGGAATGAGAAGCATATTATCAGTTAGCACAAGAAAATACTTTGGAGTCTTCAGTAGGAAGCCAGTACAAAAGTTCAGTTAGAGTTGAACAGCAAGGGACGGAGCAGGAAATGGTGGAAATTCTATCACAGTCAATGTTGTGTAATGATAGGCCAGTGAGTTCCCACAGGAAAGTGCACTGGATGATGCATGATGCAGTTGAAGAGAATATATCACAGGAAGATGCTCTGGAACTTTCTGTAGAATGCCCACAGGAAATGGAGAATAAAGAAGGTGCCATCAGACAAAGATCTAAGGGAAGAGTTCCTTGATTTAATAGAAATGGATAGACATACTAAGACTGATAAAAGATATAGATTTCAGAAAGTCAATAAGACCCAAAATGTTAGAAGTCTGATAAAGCAAATGAACACTAATCAAGACTATTAACAGAAATTCATATGATATAATAGAAGTAAATAGGATATGAAACTGTACAGCAAAATTAATAGCAGATTGAGTCTTACCACAAAAATACAGGGCAATAAGGGAAAGGAAGAGAAGAAATCAAATGCCATCATGGAAGTACTGATTAGAGAAAACGATAAAGCAGTTAAGACAAGAGGTGTTACTGTTAGAAGAGTAAATATAGAAGAAGGAACAGATCAACAAAATACTTAGAAAGGCATGTTAAAAGCAAAGTGCAGAATTAGAATAGATCAGGATAAATATATCATCACAGGCAGAAAAACGTAGAAGGTGTGCAGATAAATATAAGTAATTCATTGATGATACAAAAAAATGTATACAGAATTGGGAAAACAAAAAAAAGGAAAAGACATACCACCAAAAAGAAGAAATAGACAGATTTTGGAGCAGTATCTTTGAAGATCCTGTGGAACATAACAAAAATGATGAATGGATTGTAGAAGTAAAAGAAACAGTAAGGAGTTCAAATGTACAGGATATGAAATGGGATGAAGTAACTGCCAGAGAAATTGAAACAACATTAAGAAAAGCTCCTAAATGGAAAACCCCAGGCCTAGATGCAGTACCTAACTTCTGGCTAAACGTTTTAACATCATTACACCAAGATTTAGCCCTGAGTAAGAACTATTTATATGTGCACCCTGAAGAGACCACAAGCTTTGTTAACAACAGGAAAAATGACACTCCTCCTTAAGATCCTTAAGAGTGAACCTGTAAGCTATTCTAAAAGCTACAGACGAGTAGCTTGTCTTCTACCGATGTATTAACTATGTACTAAAATCGATGCTGACAGAGTTTATAATCATTTAGCAGAAAACTCTATCATGGTGATAGAACAAAAGAATAACAAAAGAAAGTCATATGGAATGTAGGATCATTTGCTCTTAAATAAAGTCATAATGGAGAATTGACAAAAGTGGAAGAATCTAAGTATGGCATGGACAGATTACAAAAAAAGCATTTGACAGCATCCCACATTCATGGATAAAGGAGTACTTACAGATATATAAGATACACACTACATTGACCAATTACATTACAGTGACTGTGAAACAGTGGCAAACCACTTTGCAGCTAAGCCATGATAAAGGACACGTTATTATCCCAGGGATAAAAATCCAAAGGGGGGTTCTTTCTCACCACTGCTCTTTTGTCTTACCTTTAACTCATTAAGCTGCCTACTTAGCAATTGTGTCATGATTACAATTTAGTTTCCAGACAACAACAAAGTTTAAAGACTTCTCATGTTCTTTTTGTGGATGATTTAAAATTGCATAGTTCATCAAATGAGGAGCTAAAAGCACAGCTGGAAGTGGTCAAATCTTTCTCAGGTGATATAAGAATGTAATTTGGTCTTGATAAATATGCAAAAGCAACATTTAAAGCAGGAAAGCTGCAGCACCAAGAAAATATCTATCTGAGACAGGAATGTCATATAAAGGAACTTGAGCAGGAGGGATTGCATAAATATTTGGAAATGATGAAGTGTCAACAATAAAACATGAACAAATGTGAACAAAACTGAGTAAAGAATATTTAGAAGACTAAAGGTAATAGTGGAAATAGCCCTTATGTCTAGTAGCAAAGTCTAAACTATAAACCAATTTGATCTTCCTATTCTAACTTATAGTTTCGCTGTGATTGATTGACCCTAAAAGGTATGGGATCAACTGAACTGGAAAACAAAAAAAATGTTTCACTCTTATCAAATGATTTATAAAACTCATTGCATACCAAGATAATATATTTTTCATTCTGAATGATGCATGAGCAATCTTGAAATTGATTACATTTATGGATCTGCAATCATAGGACTACATACATATCTGTAAACCTAATCAGTTCCAAATATACTGACAGTTTTGAAACATGAAGAGAACAAATCTAAGATGACTCCCCTGCTTAGTATAGCAGAAGTATATTGATGTCAAGTGAGAATAGAAACAAAGCCACAAGTATACAAAAGTCAGAATGTGCCAAGAAACAGAAGAAACAATATAAGGAGAAGGATCAGGTGAGAAAGCAAGAAATGTGGTAAAAAGCATAAATATAGTTGCAAGTGCAGAAAACTCCTGGAGCTTACACAGGAATAGCTAAGGAGAGGTGAATTTAAACCTATAGATGAAAGGTTAATATTAGCATCCCAGGATAGTGGACTACAAACAGGTTGGTTTACAGAGTCCATTGAACAAGTAGGAAAAGCAGACAAATGCAGGTTCTGTAAAACAGAACTGAAAACAGTTGCATATCTTGCTGGGTGTGATACACTAAAGGCAGAGGGCCTGTATACTGAAAGGCATAATAATGTGGCAAGACTATTGCACTGGAGATTGTGCAAATATTACAATATTGAAGTAGCTGAGAAGCACTGAGCATTATAGAGAATGATGAAGTTTATATCACATGGAATTACCAGCAGTTCAAAAATAGATGCAAGAAAACTAGATATAGTAGTCTATGAAAAGAAGACAAAAGTAGCACTGGTCATTGAAATTGCTATACCCAGTGATTACAGTGTTTTACATATAAAGAGATACAGAGACTGCGGTGGTGGTGCTGCGGTAGTGTTTGTCACCTCACAGTAAGACGTTGTCCTGTTCAATTCTCAGCTAGAGCGTCTTCTGTGTGGAGACATGCATGAATGGGCATACCTTCATTGAAGGTTGTGCGTCAGAGCTGACAACTCAGCACGTAAAAATCTACTGCCAATCATTAGCAGACCGGAGTTCCGCTGTGGCGACCCCTAACCGGGAAAGCTGAAAGACACAACAACATATAAAGAGATAAAGAGTCATAAAATACCAGAATTTGCAGGCAGAAATGAAGGCAAAGTGGAAGAATGATACCTACAAAGTTCCAGTAGTAGTAGGAGCAGTGGGTCTCATTGTGAAGGCCTCTCTACCCTGGGCCAGTAATCAAGGAGCCTCAATCTTAACCACTGATACTGGTGAGAGATGGTCACTAAAAACAGGAATGGATTTACACAGTATTTTCAAATGCAGCTGTTGGCATCAAGCACAATTTCCCCAAGAGCACACAGGGAACATCCTCCAGACCAGAAATGGACTCTGTCTCCCAGATCACAAACAAAACTCACTTGGAGCATTGTGTCCCAGTTCCAAGTAGCTGACGCACCCACACCTGGGTATTTGATTTTTACACACACACACTCACACACACACACACACACACACACACACACACACACACACACACACACACACACACACACACACTCCTTGGAAAGGCTTTACAAGCATTACCCCCTCTGCCCAGACTATACGGGAACCACTCTACCACCAGTCAACCACTCTAAGGCTCTTACAAGGGTATTCAATTATACTGAGTAATATCAATACTAATATAAATGGTACAGTATAACCAATGCAGCAAGGCTTTACTGAGCTGCCAAAGAGTCACTAAAATAAGCACAAGTACTCTCAAGTCATTAAAAGTATTCTCTAAAAGACCAGCCATAATGAAAGGTATAAAATATTTAATAATAAATAATAGAGTAGAAAACATGAGAAAACTAAATATCTAAGTACAATAAACACCAGCGTTTCAATCACAGGATAAATAAAAATAACACAGTTGGACAGATTCAAACAGATGCAGAAAAAACAATACTTAACTAATCTCACTGTATTTCCTGACTGTCTAAAGAATAACTGTTTCCTTGCTAACTTAATTGATACAGCAAGGAAAGATTAGATGCTGAGATGTTTACTTCCACAAGGCAGGGTGATGAGCTTCCAACTAACTAAACTGAACACAACTGACTGCCATAGATTTTTATACTGGGTTCCAAGGAAAACAAAACAAAGCAAACTGATGACAGTGTTCCATCCTCTCAGTGCTGTTTATATAATGACATCACATTTGATGACCTGACTGTGGTACAATACACACTCAGAACTTTGCTAAGATCTTTTGCAGTATCTGAAAACTATAGAACATTTTTCAAATACTTCTACTCTTCCTTTCCAGAATTTTTTATTTAAACATAAACATTTAATCAGTTATAATAACAGTGTTGACACATTTTAACACAAGCATCTGTACAAGTCAGTGTAACAGTCAAATGACCCAAAATTATCTACAAAACTCCAGTCAACATGTACTGCTCTATTCTCCTTGGCACAGATGGAAATACCTCACATTGTCACATCTCTCTCCCTTCTGAAGACTCAAGATAGTTTTTCAAGTGACCCTGGAAAAATGTTTCTTGAGAGAAATGGGTCAGTCTGGGAACACAACCTATACCCCGTCTTGAGAGTCCATCTGCATTGGCATTGCCAATCTCACTACAGTGCTGCACTAGTCATATGCCTGCAACCATAAGCTCCACTTGAATAACTTGGCATTTTGTTGGCTGACTATATGTAGCCATGTTAAGGGATTGTGGTCTGTAATCACAGTGAATTCCCTTCCAGACAGATAAGGTTGATGTTTATGCATTGCCCATACTATGGATAGATATTCTTTTCTACAGCTGCATAACATTCCACCCTGGGTTGAAGTCTACGGCTGAGATATACAACTGGGTACTCTTCTCCCTCTGAGGAAACCTGGCTAAGTACAGGCATCAACCCATGGTTTGAAGCATCCAACTGCATAGAAAATTCTTTGCTGAAATCTGGACTAGCTAACACAGGGGGTCCTCCCAAAGCCCTTTAAGCTTTTGGAATGCTTGCTTGCAGGCTGGGGTCCACACCACCTTATCTGGCCTGTTTTTCCTTGTCAGGTCTGTGAGGGGAGCAGTTATTGTACTATAATTAGGAATTAACTTTCTATACTACCCACTGTTTCTAAGCATGCCCTCACCCACTTTTTGGTAACAGGGGCAGGTTACACCTGAATAGCTTCTACTCTGGCAATTTCTGGCCCAATCCCACCACGCCCCACTCTATGCCCTAGGTAGATCTCTGCCATACCCAGCTGACACTTACTGAGCTTAATGGTCAATCCTGTCCTTTGCAGTCTGTCTAGGACCTCATTGACATGCTGAGGCTTCATCATATTAACATAGTACAATTTGTGTCCCTGCCTCCTGCTTAGTAGGTTTACCATGCAATTAACAATACTAACCTTCCTTACCACTTCAAAGGGTCCCTCCTAAGCTAACTGCAGCTTATTGTGTCTGACAGGAATGAGCACCATACCCTGATGTCACACAGCATACTCTCAGGCTTGAGAATTCCTGTCATACCAGTCCTTTTTCTGCTGTTGAGCTCCTACCAAGTTCTCTTGGGCCAAGCCCATTAGCTCCCTAAGCCTTGTCCTGAGGTTTAGGACATATGCCACAATGCACACCTTAAAGGATTCATACTCACCCTGTCACTCATCACAAATCAAGCCTAAAGCCCCCCTCCCACTATGCCCATACAGCAACTCAAAGGGTGAAAAACCTGTGTATTCCTGAGGTACCTCTCTGTATGCAAACAGCATATGGGGCAAATATTTGTCCTACTCTCGCTTGAAATGTTCTGCAAATGCCTGTAGCATGGTCTTTAGTGTAGAGATTAACTTTTCCACAAGACCATTACTCTGAGGTGGTAGGGGTGCTCTTTAGGTGCTTCACTCTACAATGCTTCCACAGACAAGCCAGCAGGTCTGACATGAAAATGGCACCTCTGTCAGTCTGTATTTCTCTCGAGAAACCTACCTTGTTGAAAATCTCTAACTTAGCATTTGCCACCTTCTCGGCCTCAATGGAGGACAGAGCCACCACCTCAGGGTATCTAGTATCATAATCTACTAACACTGGAATATACATCTTCCCTGTGAAACCTGGAGTATTCAGAAGCCCCACAATAGCCATAGCTACCCTCTGAAATGGCTCCTTAATCACAGGTAAAGGAATCAACAGAGCTTTGACCTTGTCCTCTCTTTGTCTACCTTTTGGCATTGCTCACAGGTCCTGCAGTACCTTTTTACATAATTTGCAATCCCAGGCCAATAGAAGTTCTCCATAATACATCTCTTGGTATGCTTTATGCCTATATGATCTGCAAAATTAATGTAATGGGCTATGGTTAGAAGTGCCGGATGGTAGGCTCTGGGCACTACCAACTGCTGTATTCCCTCACCCTCTAGCCCTCCCTCAGGGTTCCAGTCTCTATACAGTAGCCCTTTGTTCCAGTATACAGAATCCCCTTTTCCTTGAGCATCAGGTGTTTCCTTAGCTACTTCCCTCAAGCTTTGTAAGGTAGGGTCCAGAAGTACAAAGGTTAAGCCTATCTCAACTCTACTTTTGTGACCCCTCCCAGGACCCCTTCCACAGGAAGGCTGGTATCTTCTGACAACGGTGTCTCACTGTCAGCCTGGGTACTACCACTCACCTCTGTCTTTGCAATCACCCTGTGCATGGGAACATCAGTACCTACCAGCAGCTATGGCTCACTTTCAGGCTTACTGCTACAGGATAGCTCCCTTCCTGAAATAGCCACATCACCAACCCTAGCTTCGGGTGCAGGGTCTGTCTGGGTCTACCCCCAGTCTACCAGACCTACATGCCTGTCTCCAAGCCTGACTATATGTAAATGCATGCACACAAGGTACTACATTATCCAAATCATTCCCTATCAAGACATCTGCAGGAATATCCTCAAACACAGCTACCTGTTTGCTTCCTTTTCTACCCTCCCATTCAAGGTGAACCTTGGCCAAAGGTATTTGGAATGAGATCCTTCCTAAAGCTCTGAATGGAGTGGACTGCCCAAGCAAGTATTGCTCCTCTTTAACCACTGCAGAGTTCAAAATGATTAGGTCAGAAGCTGTGACTCTCTTAGCAGTGGCCTGTCTTCCATTCACTTAGATAGGCTATAACCTCCGGTGATAGTTTGGCACCACTGTTGTCTCCAGACAACCTACTACTGGCATGCTGTTCTTCTCACTTGCTGGATCCCTCACCTTTTGTTCCCCACCTTGTTTCAGTGGACATTTGTATGCTACATGGCCCCTCTGGTTACATTTAAAACATCTAACCCCCAATCCTGGCCATCTACCTGAACTAGTGGCTTTCCCTGTTACTGGTAGACTCTGTTGGAGTGATTTAGGCTGCCCACCAAGGGTTCCCTTATATCTATGCACAGCACTGGATAACCCCTTCTTGTGCAGTGATGCCCTGCTTGCTAAGCAGAGATCCCCTTTTCTCTCCAGCTCATCTGCAGAGTTACACTCACAGTCTGCCAACCAGATTCTCATAGTCCTGAAGCAAAGTACTAAGGGCTTGCTCCCTCACCAAAAGTTCTGCCAGTCTTTCAAAATTGGTGACCTGACACCCACTCACCCATCTATGAAAATAAGTGTTTAACTCAGCAATATAATTGCATACACTTTTATCTGCCTTGCGTCTATGCTCATGAAACATTTTTCTCTAAGCTTCAGTTGTTAAGTTATAACAGTTCAAAAACATTGTTTTGCTCTATCATTCTTTAAACAATCAGTATCAGACAATTTAGAAACAGCAGTTACAGCTACACCATGGAGTAAAAGAGAACAGGAGCTGTACCCAGAGCTCTTGGTCAACATTATACTGTTTACACACAATTTCAAATATTTGAATAAAACTATCAAAGTTATCCCCCTTTGCAAAATGTGGAATAAATTTGCTGACCTTTATTGCTTCTGGGGTCTGGTTATTCCTTTCCCCATTACTTCCATAACCCTGACAGAGAGTCAAATCTCCCTCTCATGGTGTCACTGTTTTCCTTTTCTTCAGCCTCAAAATGCTGCAATTTGTCAAATTCTTCAATCTCCAAATGCCGCAGTCTCTCTTCGGTCTCAAAACCTTTGGCCTTCAGCCTCATGTTGATGCTGCTTCTCCCTTTCTTCAACCTCATGTTTATGCTGCTTCTCCTTTTCTTCAGCCTCATGTTGATGCTACTTCTCCTTTTCTTCAGACTCATGTTGATGCTGCTTCTCCTTTTCTTCAGCCTCATGTTGATGCTGCTTCTTCTTTTCTTCAGCCTCATGTTGATGCTGCTTCTCGTTTTCTTCAGCCTCATGTTGACGCTACTTTATTTATTTTATTTTTTATTTATTTTATTTTACATTTGTTTACCGGGCTAGTCCAACTGGATATATGTCCATTTTCAGTGGAGGCCCGGGGAGAAAAGCTCCGCTATAAACTACTAAAACAAGTTAAGCTTAAACAAAAAAAAATTAAAATAATGCAAAATTGAAAGAATATAAAACAGTATTTAAGAAACGTAACATATCAAACTGCAAATTGTAAAAGCATCAGAGTACACAATGCGGCTTGTGGTAGAACAGAATAATGAGTATTAACTAGAAAACTGTATTTCAGAAATAAATAGAAATAAAAAATTGAGATATGTATTTATTTGAAGAGGAATTTCAAGAGGGTAGAAATTGAGAACTAGAAATAAGGGGATAAAGGAATCAGAGGGCAAGTAAGACAAAAAGTTCAACTAGGGTTGGTACAAGAGCAGAGCCAGTGGTTGGAAAGGAAGAGTTTTAGTTTAGCTTTAAAAATTGGGAGTGAAGATATTGTAGTGAGGTATTGAGGTAGTTGGTTCCATATTTTGCCAACTGAGTTAGAGAATATGGAGTCACCTGCTAAGTTATTTGATTGGGAAATTTGGATCAGTGTTTTATAAGAAGAGCATAGGTTCCTCAGATTATTGTAGGGTTGTATGAGAGAGGAGAGTGTTGGAGTGTTGTTAGGGTGATAAAGGGCTTTATGGGCAATAGTAAGTTGGTAGAATTGTATTAGGTTGGGTAATTCAAGCCAGCCTAGTTTTTTAAGATTTAGACAATGGTGAGTCCTATAAGGAGAAGCTATTGCGAATCTGGCTATGTTGTTGTAGGAAGAAGCTAGTTTATTGAGATTGTGCTTAGAAAGATTAGTGTAGATGGTGGAAGCATAAAGAAGGGTAGAGATTAAGTGGGTTCTAGCAATGGTAGTTCTGGTTTCGGGGTTAGGTAAGCTTTGATTCTATAGAGAGAACCAATTTTTCTGTTAGTAGCCTTAATTGTAGAGTTGATATGAGTGTCAAATTTAAGTTGGTTGTCAATGGTAATACCCAAGAGTTTAGTGGTTTGGTCTGGGGAGATGAGGGTACCATTATTGGATGTAAGTGTGAAGTTAATAGAGGGGGATAGGTGAGTGGGTGTAAAGAGCAGGAGTTTGTTTTTTTGGGATTGAGGAGTAGACAATGATTCGAGAACCATTGCTCTATAGTTGTGAAGGTATTTTGTGTGAGAGTGTGCAGCTCATTCTGAGTGGAGGCTGAAGAAATAATGGTTGTGTCGTCAGCGTATTGAATGCAAGTTGATTGAGGAGTGGCTAGATGAAGGTCATTTATAAATACTTCTCCTTTTCTTCAGTCTCATGTTGATGCTGCTTCTCCTTTTCTTCAGCCTTATTTTGATGCTGCTTCTCCTTTTCTTCAGCCTCATTTTGATGCTACTTCTCCTTTTCTACAGCCTCATGTTGATGTGCTTCTCCTTTTCTTCAGCCTCATGTTGATGCTGCTTCTCCTTTTCTTTAGCCTCATGTTGATGCTGCTTCTTCTTTTCTTCAGCCTCATGTTGATGCTGCTTCTCCTTTTCTTCAGCCTCATGTTGATGCTGCTTCTCCATTTCTTCAGCCTCATGTTGATGCTGCTTCTTCTTTTCTTCAGCCTCATGTTGATGCTGCTTCTCCTTTTCTTCAGCCTCATGTTGATGCTGCTTCTCCCTTTCTTCAGCCTCATGTTGATGCTGCTTCTCCTTTTCTTCAGCCTCATGTTGATGCTGCTTCTCCTTTTCTTCAGCCTCATGTTGATGCTACTTCTCTTTTCTTAAGCCTCATGTTGATGCTACTTCTCCTTTTCTTCAGCCTCATGTTGATGCTACTTCTCCTTTTCTTCAGCCTCATGTTGATGCTGCTTCTACTTTTCTTCAGCCTCATGTTGATGCTACTTCTCCTTTTCTTCAGCCTCATGTTGATGCTGCTCCTCCTTTTCTTCAGTTTCATGTTAATGCTACTTCTCCTTTTTTTCAGCCTCCAAACATTTGGACTCCAGTTCAAGTCTCTTTAAATCCAGACAGATTTTTAAGTCCTCTGAGTGAACTGTCCTGTTTCTGAAGGCTGCACATCTACATCACCAGACTGGTTGTCCTCCTGGCCACTGGTCCACGCTGCAGCTGTGATTAAGGCTAAAATAATTTCCTCTTTAGTCCAGTTTGCATGCAAAAGCCCTTTGGCTTCCCACACTTTGGCCAACTGGTTCTTTGCCAGCTTACCATAATCCTCTGCTGACGTCTTTACCTGCTTTCCCTAACTAACTAAATAAAATAACAAAAATAAATAAAACTTTTGTGAAAATGAAACTCTAAATGTTTACCTTGTGGCTGTTGAGAGTGCACACACCTTCAGTGACAACTGCCCACAGGGTACTGAAGTTCAGTTAAAATCTTTGCTCATGAGGTGAGTTTCACATTGGTTGTGAATGGCTAATCAATCATAATCCCCTATTTCATTCAGTTTATTCTTGAACAGTATCCAACATGCTCATTGAATTTTGATCAAATTATGTCCGTTACCATTATGTAGACATATATTTTCTGAAATGGGTGAAGACTGAATTGCAAATGTTGATATTGTAGGACACTGCTACATTCATTTCTGTCATTATATAAATTATGGATTTTACTACATTCCCAAACTCTTCACCCATAAGTAATTCACATTAATAGTGTAAACTGGCATAACTCAATCATCAATATTCTGAGTCAGTTGACTATTAACACCTTAATACTCTGCTAAAATTAATTAGAAATCTCACACTTTGGAATCACTGTAATACTATTTTTACTATGTGTATTCTACCTTTGTATATATTTTTGTTATGACTGATTGGTCTCATTTTCACCTCCAGATTTAATAAACAAATACTGCCTGGACTAGACTGTTAAAAAAACCAGCAGAGGACATAACATTATTGACCTGCTTTTTATCAATATAACTTCTTCATGTACTATTCCTGCAGGTCCCTATTATTTTAGCGAATGCAATGAATTGTGAATGCTGTTTAGTTGAATGTCATTACCCGAAATGGCAAAATACCGAAAGCACGGAACAGCGATTTTTTTCCTAGGGAAAAAAATCACTAGGCCATTTTCGTGACTTTGCCATTTCCTCCACTGTGGTGCAATCTCGGTGTTGGTATATTTAAGTAGGGGGGTGTGCATATCAGGAGGTGTGGGGGGCTAAGCCCCCCACTTTATTTTGTGTTTTGATTTTTTTTTTTTTTTTTTTTTTTTACTAGATCAGCGATTTTTTTTTTCCCTGGGGAAAAAATCACTGATCCATGTGTTCGACATTTTGGGTTTTTGGAGATTGTGGATCGATTATATAGCGTTCACAATTCAGTGCATTCGCTTATATAATATAGACCCATTCCTGTGGTATCGCTTTTCCTGGTTAAGTCATATCATAAACTGATTACCTTCACCTTCTAAATCTGTAAACCAATTGAAAACCAGTATCTCAGACTTCAAGGATTTCAAATGTACTAATCTAATCAAATTTTATGATGATGTTTCAAAATTCACTTAATAACAGCATCAACCCTGATGTTGTTATGGCAGGTAGCTTCACAAAGGAATTATATGCCCACTTAGATAAATGTATAGAACTGGCAGTCCCAATCAGATCTAAATATAATTGGAAATTTAAAAAAACAAACTACCCTGGTGTTCCACCAACATAAATAAACTCTACAATAAAATAAAATCTCCTTAAAATGTTTAGCTAGATGAATGCCACTCATATCAAGAATAAAACCAAGAAATTGATTAAAAAATTGAAAACTACTATTAGGTTTATTAAAGCAGCCCATGAACTTAGGTTAGCATCTAAAGATAAGGACAATTACAAATCCTTCTTTAACTATGTTAGGAAACTAAGAAATATCACCCAGAAGTGCTCTGAACATATTCTTAATGGCAGCACCTATGCCAATCCCATAGATATTGTCAAGATACTAGCAGACAATTTCAGTGTAAATTTTACTCCAAAAATAGCTATCCAATGTCCACTCATCTCTGAATCTTTCAGACCCTCCCCCATCATTACTAAACAGCATGTACTAAATGTGCTCAATAGTACTAAAATACTTCCTACATGGGACCTGACAATATACATGTCTGTGGAATAAACTGTACTAAATAAGCCATGGCAGAGACACTCTTTAAACTATTTAACCTGAGTTTATCCATTGGCTCTGTCTTTAAGGTTTGGTGCATACCCGTATTCATTCTACTCCACAAGGGTGGCCTCACCAGCGACTCCAGGAATTATAGTCCTATCAGTTTGGCAAGTTTTATTTGTAAAGCCATGGATCATATCATAACTGAACTGGTAAATTATAATATTATAAATGTCATCAGATTTAACCCCTGAGCAGTTTGGCTTTGTCAAGTGTAGATCCTGTTTAATGAACCTGGGTAACTACTTTAAAAAGGTAACACAGGCTGTTGACAGCAGTCATGCTGTCCAGACAGAATACCTTGACCTGCCCATGGCATTTGAAACCCTCTCCAATGCTAGCTTAATGCATTATAAATAGATCTCCATATAGTTAGTTCTCAAATGTCCAGATTTTCACAGAATATCCAGATTTTTGTCTCATGTTTTTGGTCTGTTCCTTACAAAATGTATGGTTTTCTGGAAAATCAGTGAGGGCTGAAGTCACTAAATACTGGCATACATTTGAGTTTTAGACTCTATACCCTACAGAAAGTGCATGCTAACAAATCCTGTTATTCTGTCAGCTGCATAAGTTAATAAGTGCAACATTTAAAATCAGTCCCTATTTTGGGGCCTTTGTTCCCCCATTATTTTTGTCTTTGTCCAGATTTCTTGCACTAAGAGGTTAAGAGGTATAAGTAAGATGGATAGCAAATTCGTTAAAAGACAGAACCCATATAGTGCAGGTATTAGGTCCCTCATCAGAAAGGATGAAAGTGACCAGTGTTGTCCCATAATGCACTCTGCTGGACCCTCTTTTGAATAGCATTTACTTTATTAATTTCCAGAACATGTACCAAGACCTCTGGCTAACCAAGGTTGCAGATGACTGTAAAGTGGGAGTTATTATCAAGTCCACCTTTGACATCAAAGTCCTTCAGCAAGAACTTGTACTTGTAAATACCTGGTGTTCTAAAACATGTTCAAATTAAGTGCTAAAAAGTGCAATATTGTCACATTTGGTAAGCACCCCCCCACCCCCACATACAGCACAGGCAGTGCCCAACTCCAAAATGATAATGCTGTTAAAAACCTTGGAACTTAGGTTGATAATTCCCTCTCCTTTTAGCATCATGTAATGACAGTAGTCAGAAAGTCCTTCTATTTTGAGTGGATAATATCCAAAAGACTATTCTAGCTCTAAAGAGGTCACTGCCCCCTTATTTTCAGCACAGAATAGGCAAATTATTGAACATAATGCCCCCTTACTGGGCATAACAAACAACTAGGGAAAAAAAAACAGAGGTTCCTGAGTAAGAAGGTCACTAGCTTAACAACCTTAAGCTACCAGAAAAAGAATGAAAACACTATCCCTTTATTCAATACCTTACAGACTTCTGAGGGGAAATATATACCTTGCTTTTTGTGCCATTAGGGACTCAGTGGTTATGGATCTCTTATTTCTCCATAAATCAAACAGTTCCACAAATACCAGAACCAGAGATCTAAGGTTTCATCAGCAAATAAATAAAACATGACAAAGAGATAGGTTCATTATCCCTGTCTCTGGAATGGAGTCCCACTACAAATGAAGCAGTGTGATACATTATCCTCCTTCCAAAGGTAACTGGATGATTGGATGGCTATTCATAAATTTATCCCCTGGCTTGATTGGCCTAGCCCTCCTTGAAGAAAGAGGTACAGTCTAAGGGTAGGTAACGGCAAGGCATAAATGGCCACAAGATTCAGATGACTTGTATTTCTCATAATCCTATGATCTGTGAGTTTCATACTAGAATGTTGTTTTCTATCTCTTTCTCTGTGTCACCCTGCCAAGACACACCATACACACAAGTGCCCCTTGTCTAAGTATCTTGAATCAGGGTCCTATACATTTTCATCAGGTATTTTCATGTTAAAACAGAATAAAATATTTTTTTAGTTATCAGAATGGGTGCAATATGACAATAATAAACAAACTGTGTACCAGTAAGAGTGAAAAGGAAGGTCTACAAGAGGGCAGTGAGACCAGCTATGTTATATGGGTTGGAGACAGAGGCATTGAAAAAAAGGCAGGAGTCAGAGCTTGACGTGGCAGAGTTGAAGATGTTAAGATTTGCACTGGGTGTGACGAGGATGGACAGGATTAGGAATAAGTATATTAGAGGGTCAGCCCAGGTTGGAAGGTTTGGAGACAAAGCCAGAGAGGCAAGATTATGTTGGTTTGGACATGTGCTGAGGAGGGATGCAGAGTATATTGGGAAAAGGATGCTAAGGATGAAGCTGCCAGGTAACAGGAAAAGAGGGAGGCCTAAGATAAGGTTTATGGATGTGGTGAGAGAGGACATGCAGGTGGTTGGTGTGACAGATGCAAGATGCAGAGGACAGGAAGAAATGGAAACAGTTGATGTGCTGTAGGGACCCCTAATGGGAGCAGCCGAAAGAAGAAGAAGAATAAACAAACTGATTAAAAAAAGCAAAACTACAGCCTTGACGAAATGCAGTATCTAGTAAGGCAGCACCTAGCTAACACTTCCTCAAATATAAGAACAAATTAAAAATCTAACATAGATGTTTGTATTTTTTATCCAGAGCAACCTTTAAGAATAAGTAGAACATTCAAGGGGAAACCTGGGAGCAGTGTTTTACAGGATTTCCTGAAAGAAATTAATGGTTTGTAAGAAGAAACTGAGAATCAAGTCTAACAAGGTTAAGGATATAATCTGCTAAACTGCCAGATTATACAAAACATATAAGAGGTAATCATAAACATTAATATCATCATTTGCTACCAGTGAACATTTATTACACATTTCAGATATGAAAAAAGCTTTAAGCTGTACCTGCTGTGTTGGCTATTGCACTTAATAGTTCCAATCAGCTTTGCTAGCTAACATTTTTGTTTGAGAATTACATCCTTAAAGTCTTCCCTTACAATGACAGATATACTAATACAACAGTTTTAGGTTAAGACACAGAGGTCTTAATTTTAAATAATGTGCTGCCCATATTTTTTCATTTGGTATTATCTGTGTGTTTATATCTCCTATTACCATTTTTTTTGTCTTCTTGTACGGACATTTTTACAATCTATTCTACTATTTATGCCCTGATGATTTTTGTAAGTTCACAACTAAAACAAGTAAACTATTTAAAATACTTTTACTCTGTATATTTGGATATTTTCTACCCATAGCTATACCAAAATTTACTATGTATGATTTGTATGCTTATTTTTTTTATAAACAAACCTTGATCCTGAACCCATCTATTATAAAATATTTTTCTAATGCTACTAGATGTACACTGCCTTTATAAACTATGGTTTGAAATAAAAGGATACATGTTCAAGTACAAGCTAGTTTTTTCACTTTCTTTCTGTAGACAAGTCTGGAAAGGTGCCATTTTCCCTCTGGTCATTTCACTATGAGTTGACTCATAGAAAATCACTTAGTTTAAATTTCTGGGTTTTAGTCTTAGATTGCTCATTGGTTTCTAAACTTTATTTTATTTATTTCTTTACCTATATTTTTATTTATTTATTTATTTATTTATTTATTTAGGTTCGGTCTATTTCTGTCTAGTCATACCCTCTCCTATAATCTAAATGTCTTTGCAAATATTTCAACAGAAATTATACAATGACTGGCCATTAATATTCAAAAATGAGCACGCTGACTGGCCAGCTCAATCAGTGTGCCAGTTGTAAATCCAAGAATATACTAACGGAAAAAAGTCCGGTCGTGCAGACTTTTTTCCATTAGTATATCTTGTATTTTTATTTATTTATTTATTTATTTTTCTGCACAAAAAAAGAAAATGGAAGACCTGAAATGAATAAGGGAGATGGTGCAGACAAAAATTACAGGACAATCAGGTATGTTCTGCAAAATAAAGAAACTTATCTGATTATCCTTTTATTTTGTCTATCCTGGCTCTCCTGAACATAAAAAGTCTCCTGATTTCAATTAAAAAAAAAAAAAAAAAAGCAACAGAGATCTTCCTTTCTCCATTGCTACCACTGCACAACACTGATGTACTGTGTAAATGTGGGAACACAAGTCCCATACGCATGCACAGTACATCAGAAAAAGCCCCAGGATACGAGAAAAACACAGAAGGGCAACACGGAGGCATTATAAAACGACATTATTTAAGAAAAGTACATTTTTTTCTTAAATAATGTCATTGTATAATAGCAATAACCGACTCTGTGGTTGTGGTATATTGAAATTTACCCACGGTTGGCTTTATTTAATCACTCAGGCTTCACCCTTATGATTAAACCACACCAACTGTGGGTAAATCTTCAATATACCACACTGACGTCATCTGTTATTGCTTAACTAAACACTTTCATGACAGCATATGCAAATCTCCATTTGGCAAATATATACTCTTTGTTAAAGTTATTCAAATGATAGTATTGCCAATAAATGGTCAGGACACTGTGTAATCTGTAATTAAGGGTAGAGGCTCCAGTAGTCAATGAATCTGTGGATCTTTAAATTCTGGTTGTGAGGGGATGAATAATATTGCTGTGACGATTGGGGAGAGATGGGCGAAGGCTGCCAACCTAGTCAAATAGAATTTGATATATAATTCTTGCATTTGTAAATAAATGCAAAATGCAGGCATGTTTCTTGAGTGTAAAAGAATATGGTGAAATGTGAAACTGCAAAATATGTAACAACATTGCACTCTACTGGCCCAGTGAAGCATGTTGTGACCCTTTCATGTTAGAATTCGGCTCCAGTGCATCTGGATGAACGTTTCATGCCCATTGTTTTAAGGCTAAAGTTTATGACCAGAGTTTAGATGTGGAATGTGCTTTATTGCTCTGGGTTCTGTTAGAGTATACATGTGAAATGACTTATATTGTTGTAAGTTTCTTAGCAGGTGTTAGATTGCTAAATAATGCAGTTTGTGGCCTGAGAACTCAGACCAGGTGTTAGTGGTGAGGATTGAGGCTCCTTGATTGCTGGACCAGGGCACGGTCATCACGAGTGTTTGACAGTGGTGGGATCTACTTCACATACTAATTGGCTTGTAGTGGTGTGGGTAGAGCGAATTCCTGTAGCTTATGTACAGTGATCTCTAAAATTGTTTTGTACTGTAAAACAGCCATGCAGTGTATGCTCAGAGTTCAGATCACAATTGTTTTATTTCTTTTGTTAGCTTAATGTTAGTCATGGTGAACAGGCAGCATGTCAGCAGAGGAGTATGGAAAGCTGACAAGGAGACAGCTGGTGGAGATGTGCCAGGCTAGGGGACTGGTGCATGGAAACCTAACTAAAGCAGACCTGATTGCAGCCTTGGTTACAGCTGCATCAGAAAACAGCAGCCTGGAGGACAATAAGACTGACAGTGGAGATACAATATCCTTGGAGAATGGACAGCTCAACCTTTCTGCAGTGGACTTAAAAATCCATCTGGAGCTAAAGAGACTTGAGTTGGAGGCCAGGCGTTTGGAACTAGAAGCAGCTGAGAAAATGAGGATTCTACAAGCTGAGGAAAATGAATGGCAGAGGAGGCATGAAAGGGAAATGCTGACTCTTCACCAGAGTCATGGAAGTAATGGGGAAGGGAGTAACCAGACCCCAGAAGCACAAAAGGTCAGTAAATATCCTCCACAGTTTAAAGAGGGGGATAATTTTGATAGCTTCATTCATATGTTTGAATGGGTATGTAAACAGTATGAAGTTGATCAAGGGCTCTGGAATGTTTTAAGCTAACACCTGAAATGTATAGGAAAATGTTTTGTGAGCATAGACGCAAGGCAGATGAAAATGTATGTGAATATGTTGCTGAACTGAGCACTTATATTCATAGCTGGGTGAGTGGATGTCAGGTCACCACTTTTGAAGGGCTGGCAGACCTTTTGTTAAGGTAACAAGCCCTTAGCACTTTGCCTGAGGACATGAGGATCTGGTTAGCTGATAGACAGTGTGCTATTTCAGAGGAGATGGGGAAGAAGGGAGACCTATACCTAGCAAGCAAGGCAGCCCTGCACAGGAAAGGAACCCCCAGTACTGCTCATGGGTCTAAAGGAACCCATGATGGGCAGCACAGACTGCCCTAACAGAATCTGCCAGTAGCAGGTTCAGCCACGAGTCCAGGTACATGTCCAGGAGCTAGGGTTAAATGTTTTGAATGCAACCAGTGGGGCCATGTGGCATACACGGATGCAAGGTGGGGAACCAAAGGTGAGGGAGCCAGTAAGTGGGAAAGACAAAATGCCAACAGTAGGTTGTCTTGAGACAACAGGGGTATGGAACTACCATCCTGCAGATGTCCTGAGAGGGAAGGATTTGGATGAGGCAGTACTATGTACTTATGCAGTTACATGCAGTGAGGCTAGGAGACAAGCATGTGGGTCTGGTAGCCTGAGGGAGACCCAGAAAAACTGCATACTTGCAGCCAGGACTGCTGAGGTGGTTACTTCAGGGAGTGAGCTACGCTGTAGCAGTGAGACTGAATGTGAGCCACAGCTGCTTGTTGGTATTGATGTTCTCTTGGACAGGGTAACTGCAAAGGTAGAGGTGAGTAGTAGTACCCAGGCTGACAGTGAGGCACCGCTGTCAGAGGATGCCAGACATCCTGTGGAAGGGGAGCTGGGAAGGGTTACAAGGAGGGAGTTGAGACAGGTTCAGCTCTCAGACCCTACATTGCAAGGCCTGATGCAGGTAGCTAGGGAGGCACCTGATTCTCAAGGGAAGGGGGGATCTGTATACTGGAACAAAGGGTTACTGTACAGAAAGTGGACCCCTGAGAGAGGACTAGAAGGTGAGAGTGTACAGCAGTTGGTAGTGCCTTGAGTTTATCATCTGGCACTTCTAGCTATAGCCCAGGATATTCCCTTTGCAGGTCATATGGGCATAAAATATACAAAGAGACATATTATGCAAAACTTCTATTGGCCTGGAATTTCCAGAGATGTAACAGGGTACTGCAGGACCTGTGAGCAGTGCCTGAAGGTAGGCAAGGCAGGAGACAAGATGAGAGCTCCTTTGATGCCTTTGCCTGTGATTGAGGAGCCATTTCAGAGGGTAGCTATGGATATTGTGGGTCCTCTGATTACCCCAAGTTCCACAGGGAAAAACTATATCCTAGTGATTGTAGATTATGCTACACGATACCCTGAGGCAGTGGCTTTGTCCTCCATTGAGGCCAAGGAGGTGGCAAATGCTTTGCTAGAGATTTTTAGCAGAGTAGGTTTCCCAAAGGAAATACTGTCTGACAGAGGTGCTAATTTCATGTCAGACCAGCTGGCTTGTCTGTGGAAGTACTGTGGAGTGAAGCGCCTAAAGACCACCCCCTACCATCCCCAGACTAATGGTCTTGTTGAGAGGTTAAACTCTACAATCAAGTCCATGCTATAGGCATTTAAGAGGGTGTGGGACAAATGTTTGCCCCATCTGTTGTTTGCTTACAGAGAGGTTCCCATGAATCTACAGGTTTTTCACCCTTTGAGTTGCTGTATGGGCATTGGGTGAGGGGACCTCTAGATTTAATTCGAGATGAGTGGGAAGGTGAGTGTGAGTCTCACAAGGGGTCTGTTGTGACATATGTCCTGAACCTCAGGACAAGGCTCAGGGAACTCATGGGCCTGGCCCAGGAGAACCTGGCAGAAGCCCAATAACAGAAAAAGGTGTGGTATGACAGGAATGCTCGAGCTAGAGAGTATGCTGTAGGGTAGCAGGTGATGGTTCTCATTCCTATCAGACACAACAAGCTGCAAGCAGCTTGGGAGGGACCCTACAAGGTGGTAAGAAAGGTAAGTGATGTTCACTACATGGTGAAAGTGCTAGGCAGATGGCAGGGGCACAAATTGTACCATGTTAACATGATGAAACCTTGCCATGATAGGGAGGCCCTTGTGCTGAGCATTTGCAGTGAATTGCAGGAGGAGTCAGAGAGAGATCTTTTGATTGATCTCCTCGGTGAGGCTCAGGATGACACCTCGGTGGAAGGGGTACCAATGTCCCAGCAGCTATCTCCTACCCAGGTTTGAGAAATCCAAGCAGTGTTGCAGGACTTTGGGGGCATGTTCACCAGGAAACCAGGGAGCACCCACCTGGTGCAGCACCAGGTGGATACAGGACCTCAAAGGCCTATCAGGCAGGCCCCTTACAGGGTGCCTGAGAGAGTCTAACAGACTCTGAGGGAGGAGGTACAGGAGATGTTGGAAGTAGGGGTGATTCAAGAGTCCAACGGTCCCTGGACCTCACCAGTGGGGTTGGTGCCAAAGAAGGATGGCAGCAACATGTTCTGTGTGGATTACAGGAAATTAAATAGTCACACAGAAGCAGATGCTTACTCCATGCCTAGGACAGATGAGGCCCTAGAGCAGCTGGGTGCGGCTAAGTATCTTACAACCTCTGATCTTACTAAGGGTTACTGGCAGGTGCCCTTGACGCCCGGTGCTAGACAGAAGTCAGCCTTTGTGACTCCTTTTGGCTTGTATGAGTTCACAAAGATGCCCTTTGGGATGAAGAATGCCCCAGCGACTTTCCAGAGGCTGGTAGATCATATCTTAGCAGAAGCAGGAGGGTTTGCCCTTGCTTACATTGATGATATTGCTATCTACAGCCATTCCTGGCAAGAGCACCTTCAGCATGTCAGGGAGGTGCTGGATAAACTACAGAGGGCAGGGTTGACCATTAAGCTGAGCAAATGTCAGGTGGGTATGGCATAGGTCTCCTACCTAGGACATAGAGTGGGGAGTGGTAAGATAAGGCCAGAACCTGCCACAGTGGAAGCCATTCAGGCATGGCCTGCACCTGTTACCAAAAAGCAGGTGAGGGCATTCTTAGGGACAGCAGGGTACTACAGAAAGTTCCTTCCCAATTATAGTACCATAGCTGCTTCCCTCATGGACCTGACAAGGAAGAACAGGTCAGATAAGTTGTGTAGACCCCAGCATGTGAGCAGGCATTTCAGAAGCTTGAGGAAGCTTTGGGAGGACCCCCTGTGTTAGCCAGTCCAGACTATAGTAAAGATGTTGTTGTGCAGGTGGATGCGTCATACTATGGGGTAGGGGCTGTACTTAGCCAGATTTCTTCAGAGGGAGAAGAGTACCCAGTGGTTTATCTCAGTCGTAGGCTCCAACCCAAGGAGGAATGCTATGCAGTGGTAGAAAAGGAATGTCTAGCCATAGTGTGGGCACTACAAAAACTTCAGCCTTATCTGTATGGAAGAAAATTTACTGTGATGACAGATCACAACCCTCTAACATGGTTAAACAGAGCCAGTCAGCAAAATGCCAAGTTGCTAAGATGGAGCCTGGAGTTGCAAGCATATGATATGTCAGTGCAGCACCGCAGTGGGAGTAACAATGCCAATGCAGATGGGCTCTCAACACAGGGAATGGGGTGAGGTACACCCAAATAGACCTGACACTCTCAAGCGATGTTTCTCAAGGGGCACTTGAAAAACTTGCTTGGGTTCCCTGAGGGGAAGAGATGTGATGATTGTGGAGAGATGGGCGAAGGCTGCCAGACTAGTCAAATAGAATTTGATATATAATTCTGGCATTTGTAAATAAATGTAAAATACAAGCATGTTTCTTGAGTGTAAAAGAATACAGTGAAATGTGGAACTGCAAAATATGTGACAACATTGCACTCTACTGGCCCAGTGATGCATGTTGTGACCCTTTCATGTTAGAATTCGGCTCCAGTGCGTCTGGATGAAGGTTTCATGCCCATTGTTTTAAGGATAACGTTTATCACCAGAATTTAGATGTGGAATGTGCTTTATTGCTCTGGGTTCTATTAGACTATACATGTGAAATAACTTATATTGTTGTAAGTTTCTTAACAGGTGTTACATTGCTAAATAATGCAGTTTGTGGCCTGAGAACTCAGACCAGGTGTTAGTGGTGAGGATTGAGGCTCCTTGATTGCTGGGCTAGGGCACGGTCGTCACAATTGCAAATACAGTTTGCCAGATACATTACAAAGTTTCTGGATATAATTTTAAAATTAGACTTCAGTAAAGGTGTAGGTTGATGGATAGAAAGTCCATTAAAATGTTTATTAGACCTAGCTGTTAGTGTAATTACAGCGCTATATAAGACAAAAGAAAGGCTGAGCCAAATGAGGCATGCCTTAGTATACTCCATTGAATATGTCCATGAAGGAAGAAAAAACAGAATCCAGCAGTCATTTCCAACACAAGGGCTCCAAAACTCTACCTTTATTTTGAAAACTGTTGTAAAACTTGCCAAAAAAACAAATTATTCAACATAACACTGAACGGTTGAGCACTTTTGTCTTAATAAATTGACATCATTAGAATATCAGTTAAAGTCATGCAGACTTAGAAATAACATTTTTCACTCACAAGACCTTTAAAAACAACCAATGGTAGCTATTGTATGCAAAAAAAAGACTCACCTACCAATACTCCTTCTGTAATTGTAAGCAAAGAGTTATAAAAAATGAGCTAAAACTGAAAAAATAATTTACCCATCATCAGGGCATTGAACCCTGGTCTCCCACATGGCAAGCAAGAATAATCACTATTGTACTACCTCTGAAACACACTCAAACTCTAAGAATGATGAAAGGATAAAATATACAAGAATAGCAATTAATATATCTACAACTTGCTTGCTCGTTTCTTAAGTTCACTATGTAATGAAACATTTTCATTCAAGCCTGGTGGATGTGTAGCATCCAGCTTGAGCTGCCAAAGCAGTTCCCTGTTCTGCGGTTTGTTACACCAACCGCCCACATAAGCTGAAGCATCCACCTGCTCGATAACTGAAAAGGCAAAACCAGTAAAATCAACATGAGTCCCAGAATGTTTGGCAATAGCACTCATACTATCAGCATGTCGAATACTATATACATGTTGGTAGATTCTTTTATTCAAAGCATTATCTGTTTTTTCCTATGTAAAACATGGAGCATCGGACACAGCGTGCAAAATACACTACTCTCTCAGATAAACAATTAAATATACCACCTTTACCCTCCTTATTGATTGTCTGAAAAATCGGATCATTATAATCAGTCTCAATGAACTGGCATTGTTTACGTCTACCACATTTCCTGGTGATGTTTGTAAATGCATCTATAGTGGTAATGAGAGGCATCTGCAATAAATTCTTGATATTAAATTTGTTTTGCTACGTGAAAGTAGGTACTATATTGCCCAATTTCCTAGTGTCATCATGGTACTGAAAAATGTCCCAGTTCTTCCAAACAATGCCTTCTATATTTGTTTTTTCAGTTTTAGCTCATTTTTTTATAACTCTGCTTACAATTAATGAAGGAGTATTGGTAGGTGTGTCTTTTTTGCATGCAGCAGCTACCATTGGTTGTTTTTAAAGGTTGTGTGAGTGAAAAATGTTATTTATAGGTCTGCATGACTTTGACCGACAGTTCTGATGATGCCAATTCATTAAGACGAAAGCGCTCAACCATTCAGTGTTATGTTGAATAATTTGTTTGTTTTTTGGCAAGTTTTACAACAGTTTTCAAAACAAATGTGGAATTTTGGAGCCCTTGTGTTGGAACTGACTGCTGGATTCTGTTTTTTCTTGGATTTATTGTGCATTCAGTGCTCTGAGTTTTTTTTTTTACTTTTACATTTTCATAAAAGAAGACAAATCATTTATGCATTTTGAGGGTATATCAACATTTCAAGTCTTTTTCCTGCCTTTGACTATTTGTTTTACATGTACTTAGTGCAAATTGTTAAAGCTTTGAGATGATAGAGTTATTTTTTTGTATCCTAATGTAGAGTTTGATTTCTTCCATCAGCATCTGTCTACTGTTTGATTCTGAGCAAGTCCCATAACCAGAAGGTACTCCCTAGATGCTATTGATAAAGAATATCTATGTCAGGTGGGCCTACCCAGTTAACAAATGCATTTAAACAAAAGCTATTATGTATTCCTGTTCACATCTATTAAAATGGTAAGCACACCCAGAATAACCAATGAATAAATGCTATGTGTTGTAATATAAAAACTACAATAAAGAAATAGCCAAGCTAGACTTCTTCAGTGTGTACTACCTAAAATCTCCTGCAGTGGAGGCCAGGATAGATGCAAATGAACCCTTAAGGACATGTTTCTGTTACATGGCTTTCGAATGCCCATTACTTATTTTAAGTCTTTATGGGTACATTCTTTCCAATAATGCCTGACCCACATAAAAGTTTTCATGAGGTTCTAATATTATTCTATTACACCATTATGGAAGGAACCCTTAATATTTCACTATTTCAGTTAGTATATAGATTACTGCATTTCTATGGTACTTACAGCAAAGAAAACTGTTATGAACTGGAAAGACGTTATTAACTATGCGCTGCAGATGGAAGAGTTTACTTAAAGAATTAACAGTGTGACATAGTACTGAAACTACAACGTCAGAGACTGCTCTTCTAAAGAAGTTACTTATTCCTGCTTACACAGAATTCCTCATTGTTGTATGTAAATTTCTGTTTGATGCCATCCTTGTAGGTATGTCTAAATGTAGGCACATTGGGGAGAGAGTACATAAATGACATTATGGCTTCTTTATCTAATGCAGACTGGAAATAACATTCAGTGTAACATATACATGCGAGAAGGCACTAACAACCCTTTAAAGCAAATATTACTGAATATGATTCTTCCCTCATTCTCTGTATATAAGAATTAGAATCCATTTTACTTTAAATATACTGTGCCCATGTGTTCCATGCACAGCAATGTAGTGCTTAGCCTTGGTCTTGGAAATAAGCATTTGAATTAACTGTACACAAATGCCTGTGTGATAAACTGTCTTTCGGCATTTCCCGGTTAGGGGTCGCCACAGCGGAACTCCGGTCCGCTAATATGGTGTCATGTTGCCAGCCCAGTGCCCAACCTTCAACGATGGCACACCCACATACACTCGCACCTACCTGCATGTCTTTTTAAATTCACTCGACCGTGGAGAGGACACGCAGACTCCACACAGAAGGCTCTCCAGCCCAGAATTTAACCGGATATCCTCTTGCTGTGAGGCGACAACGCTAACCGATGCATCACCAGTCAGCTCTTTAATGTAAAGCTTCATAAAAAGCTGCTGTATTGCCTTTATTAAGATCTTTCTTGTAGTTATGAAACTGGAATTGCCTGTGTAGACCAAATGGTATACCCAGTGTCTGAAGGGTTGGGGGATTTAATGAACATATTTATGAAAGGTCCTATCCCCTTACCTGAAGGTATACCATTGTATGAGGTTGTGCATGAGAGGGAGTTTTAATTTCTTTTCCCCCCAAATGCTTTTTCTTCTAGACAATGCCATGAAAAGCATACATGTCAAATGTTGAAGCAGCTGCCCTGGCTGGTTCCATTATTTATCTTTATTGCAAGATTTAGTTACAAATGGCCTTGACTCATGTTACCCTGAAAACAGACCTGATTTTCTGCAAATCCACAATCTAAGAAGACTTCTCTTCCTCTTCCAAGGGGCAACCATTGCAGCCACTTTACTTCCCAGAGACAGATTTGGATGTAGTTTGTAGGTAAGTTGGGGACGTTTTAGTTCTCCAAGCCATGTTTGTACAAATGCCTGTGTGATGTTTTTGAATATTTTAGTTAATTAGAGTGAGTTCCAGAGGAAAAAAGCCATCTAAGCCATACAATGAACAAAAATCCTGTTTCATTACTTATTATATTTCCCTATTGTGTATTCAGTCCAATTAGACATGTTTTTTTTTTCACAGCAAGTAGAGAGGTGGTATAATTTATATCACAATAACATAGAATATGGATGTAAAGCAAACAAAACATAAAATACAAATTTATTAGCAGAGAAATTGATTAAACTGTAAACATATCTCCTTTGTCAATATAATGAGCAAGTCCTTAAACATGCCTTTTTTCAATGCAATTAGTGGTCTGCTAAGCATTGTAGGAACGAATACAATAAGCGGTTTGAATAACAATGTATACTAATTGCTTGTTCACCTGTCTCACAGCATTCACATGTTAAGGTTTAGTAGAAGTCTAAGCTACAAAAATATATTGCAATATCAGGCCCTTAGAGGCATTAGCTTTAAAGAAAGATTTATAAGCCACAGTTGAAAAAAAATACAATTAACTGATGAGATGAGTGCAATTCTGTCTTATTTCACCCATGAAGCAGTTTGCCTGTTTCGTTTAATTCAGAGAGAATAGCTTCGGTTGTGTAGTACAAGCAAGAATGAGCAGATAGGAAGACAGCAGAGCCTGGTAGACAAGTTTACATTAAGTGAATGCCATTTTCAAATTCATTTTATCTGAAAGGGAAAAGCAAGCAAGGGCAAATCCATTGAAATGAAGGCAACAAATTCCAAGATCCCCTTTAAAAGAGGATAGACATTTTGAACTACTTTACACAAACAATGGACATAAAATAAGTGTTATGCATAGAGACCATCTGTTGTGTATACTCTGTATCTGAGGTGACTGTCAGTGTGATCGCACCAGCTCTCACTCAGGTTCTGTTGTACACAAGCAGTTACAAGTACCTGACATATTAACAGAGAGAGAGGATGCAGTTCAGGTAACACTCCCCTCAAGCTAGCAAAACCTGAAAGTTCGGGATAAAAGTTGCTTGAAGGCAAACAAAAGGATCACATGACTTAACAACCAAGACAAACAATGATGCAGTTGAAAAATCTTGACAAAGCCACTAACACATTCTGACATCAGCTTGCGAGCAGTACCTGGTATGAAAAATTACAGATTTCCCTATAGATATTGTATGTCATGTAGGCAAAAATAAATTCCTCAGCAAAGTGTGTGAGAGGTTAAACTTAAAAAAAGATGGGAAGGCTTTCCCTTCCCTTGATTCCAATGAAAGGAAATTACATTTTATAAAGTAGAGGCAGGTTCTCATAATTAAGCAAAAGTAAAACCAGTTTGTACAAAAAAAAAGCTCACAACTGAGTTAAAATGTAAGTGAGAGTGGACTTTTCCTTTGATGACATTATTGCAAAATTCAAGGGTTTTAACCACCATCTATCACAGCCCCCCATATCACCCTCATAGAGGGTTACTCCTCCTGCACCTCTCTTAATTTACTACACATCTCAAAACGTATTACAGATTCAGGAAAGTGATATGTATTCCTTTCCCATGACCACTACCCCCAGTTTTTAACAATATATCGGAAACCAAGTTTTTTAAAAAGTGGCAGCTTAAACTTTGTATGATAAGCCATCAGCCAGACTGAGTTGTATTTTAAGTGAGTAATGAAGACAGTGTGGTATTTGTTCAACAGTGAATGGTGGGCTGTAGTTTAAAAGTAATAATACCGAAATATTTACAGCTAACTATCCCAAAAATCATTCATTTTAAGCAATAAATAAATAAATAACTGTTTTAGCAGATCATATTTTCATTGAAATCTAATTTAGTTTTATCCTGTATAATGCAACTTATCTACTGTTCCATACTGTACATTTGATTGCCATTGAAATGGCCTGCCATAAATGTTTTGCTAGCATCACATCTTGAGCAACTTTCACCCATGCCAGTCTCAAGTTGAAATGACCTACCTTTGTCAGTCTGAGACTTGAAAGTATATTTCATGGGTATTCAGAATCTTATACACAGCATTGTTCTCCGAATTCTGTACATGCTCATCTTGTATATGCCCTTCCCACTGAACGTGAGCATTTGTTATTTGGTAATTACCTAGTACATGTCAGAGCAAGATTGTATCCGATGTGTATCTCATAATTATTATTTGTACTATTACTCTAACTGCATTTAGTCTTTTTTGACCATTTGCCCATATTCTATTATAATGTTTTTATTTGATTATAAGGTCATATATCTTACAGATGTCATCTCTAATAATATTTCAAATTTTATTTTTGTTTCTACTTTTTCACAATTTTAAGTTTACCATTTTGTCTTTCTGATCTCTAGGTGTCATAATAATAGTTCAGATTTTTTCAGCTGCCCAGGGCAGTTTTCCTATCACTCTTTCTTATCCACTTTGTACCACCTTTTTCCTCATTATCTCGAATTATCTTTAGCATGTATCTTTACAAACGTACTAATGTGCTGCACTGCAAAAAGCAATGTGACTGACCCACCTTCATGGATAAGTCCATGCAGAATGATCCTTTTGGCAGTGTTCATCCTGGTTTCTCAAATTTCCCAAGAGAAAGCCTTTATTAACCCACGTGCCCTTAGGTAAGCAAATACAGAGAAAACTGCTTCCAGGTAAGTCACTGTTGATAAAATTAAATTTTTAATAAGAAGCATTCTTCCTCTCATTGTTGATTTAACTACTTTTCACATTTGGCAAAACTGTCTAGATCATTGCTTATTCTTCAGTTTTATATTCTATAAATATGTTTATATTTTAATGTGCAAATCCAGTATCTGCTATTAAGATGTATTCACCTCCAAAGCCTTGCACATTTATTCGTCTTGTTTTTCAGTAACTATAATAAGGTATTGTCTTGCCTAGGATTAATTTCTCTGCCTTGAGCTCACTGAAAGTGATAGAATCTGGCTTCCCCTTGATCACTGAATTGGATTAAAGTGAGCAACTGGATAATGAATGTTTCCTTTAATACTTCTATTTTTATTGTGTGGACAGCAAATAAATAAACATTATCTGACTGTGAAAAAATCCCTGTATTTTCCTTTTAATTGACTCAAGATTTTTCTTTATAAAACTATGTTAAAAATCAATGTAACATAAGTATAATGCAGTTTAGCTGCTGTCCTATTTAATACAATTCTATGCACCCCAAAAAAGAGCACTGATTCAGTAATGCTGTCCCATTAAACTTAGGAATGTTTATTTATATAATTATTTATTTACATCTGTTTACCGGGATAGTCCAACTGGGCTAAAAGCCCATTTTCACTGGAGGCCCGGGGAGAAAACCTCCAAGAACAAAGGCAAAAATAATAATACAGTAATGGAGTAATCAGCCAAACAGTAACGGTAATAAACAGTTATTACAGTATTCAGTTACATAGTATTTAAACATGCATAAAGTAAAATCATATAACAAGTAATCTAATAACAGAAAAAAAATGATGTTAATGCAAGCAGAAAGAAAAGAAAGATAGGCATATAGCTGATACAGTACAATGTATTTATAATTTAAATATACTGTAAATATTAGGAAAAAGAAAAATATCTAAGAAGAAGAGAGGTCAGGCAGTTGTCCAGGGGTGATATAGAAAATGTTTAGAAATTACTGCTGAAAAAATA